>NW_020202011.1:30289-42556 GCF_001531365.2 Cynara cardunculus var. scolymus
GCATCAAGGGATTAGAAGATTTCATTGGGTATGGCCATGATAATCAGTCTTTTGGCCTTCTTGTTGGTCTCAACCCGCTCTATGTCGTCTTCATCCCAATTCTTCTCATCCTTGGGCATGTAATAGGCAGGAATTTCCGCTGTGGTATTTGTTCCTGGGACTCTTGGAACAAGAGTCTGTGGAACATAGGGACCCTCCATGACAGATCGTAGAAGATTTATGTCCATCCCTTCCAGAAAGTTCACCATCCGTATCCTCCATTGTGGGTACTCTTCTCTTTGAAGAGTTGGAGGTTTGGTGAGGGAACCAACACTATAGGCGGAATTCCAGTTGGCCATTAAGATTTTTAGAAGAGAGAAAATTTACGTTTTTAGAGAAGCTATTTTATGAAAAAACGTGAATTGAGAGATTTTTTATGATCGTTTGATTGGAAAAACAATCAATAGGCTTTGATACCAATTGTTAATCCCAGATCTCTCAATAACACTAATAATTATGTTAAGAATAACCAAATTATAGTGTTTGGATGAATAAAATGATGAACACTCAAGAACAATGTATGAACATTCAAAGGATAAACTTGAGTGCCAAAGATTTCACTTTATTCCAACGATTATGAAAAACGTTAAAGTGTCAAAGATTACAGTAGGCCTAACCACCTGTTTATACTAGTAAGCTAATAAGAAGATAACTATCTAGTGAGACTATTTAGCTAATCTTCTACTAGCAGATAAAGCTTATCTAAAACATGGATAAACAATAAAACAAGATAAACTTTGTAGAATCCAGTTGTTGATTAGTCATCTCCAGCTGTCTTCCATGGTGTATGAGTTCAACCTTATCTTCATATCTTCGTTGCTTGCTTCTGGTTGAACTAGTGAAGGAAACTCCAAGTGTTAGTGCCCAGAGGGGTTATGAAGATGCACTTTCCATCGCATCTCTGGTCAGTTCATCGACCCTCTGGTTGTTCTTCAAACTTAGCCATTTTTCCTTGAATTCTTCCATCGGCCTTCTGAATCTTCATCACTTGTTTGTCTTCATTACTTCATGCATAATACTTATGGGGTCTAACAATATGGACACACAGCTCAGCGACAGAATCAAGGGATCAGATCTGGGATGGCAAACTGAGCGATAGTACAAAGCGATGGAGACCTTGGTAAAGTTCAGAGCAGAGAGCGACTTTCAAATCGCTCTTGAACTTATCATCGAAAGACTTTCTTGCACTACTCTAGACGAAGAATTCCCACGCCTACAGGAGAAGAGATCTGCCTCAGTCTTAACTCAACTAGAGCTCGGATTGGTATTCAAAAACGAGTTTGGTGTTAAGAAATTCTTTAGACTGACTGAGGCCTTCAAGTATTCAACCTCTACACTTGAATGGTTTAAGAATGTCATCAGAGATAGATTGGGCAGACCTCACGTGCTGATGAGAGAAGGTCAACAACTCATTCATGAGATCTCCACAGTCATCCGATACAGAGGACTGATGATGCGTTTCTGGAAGATATCTCAAGGAGACCATGAATGAAGTATTTTATGTAATTTGATTTTCATTCCATCACTTGTGTAAGAATTCATACAACACCTAGTCCAATGAAATTTTTTGGCAAAGGACGTTTTTCTTTTAGATTAGCCTCTGTCTTTCACTTATTCCTTGACTGTTCATAGATTAGCTAATGTTTTTCTTTTCATTACTTAGGGGTAGATTTTTAGACCCCATAACTCATTTTTGTAAAAGTAAGGAAAAACAACAATTGTGAAAGAGCAGAAGGCCGATGGAAGACTTTCAGGCAAAACGAGTAAGTGTCCAATACAACAAGAAGGCTGATGAACGACCAGAGATGCGATGAACTGCGCATCTTCATAACCCCTCGGTTACCAACACTTGGAGTCTTCCACGACAGTTCAACTAGAGGCACCCGATGAAGAATATATCAAGACTTGGTTGAACAATGCTTCATAGAAGACAACTGGAGATGACTAATGGACAGCTGGATTCTCCAAAGATTTTCTTTGATTTATTTACTTTCCATGTCTAGATAAGCTTTCCTTTCCATAAGAGATTTCCATAATATCATCCAAAGATAGCAATCTCCTTAATTAGCTTTCTAGCATAAATAGGCATTAGCTCTCTCGTGATCGGTTACGCTTTTCACATAATCATTTGGCATAAAGTGAATCATTCGGCACTGAGTATATTCTTGAATATTCATCTTGTGTTCTTGAGTGTTCATCATTTTATTAATCCACATTACATATTTAGGTTATTCTTAACATAAGTATTAATGTTATTGAGAGAACTAGGATCAACACTCAGCCCTCAATACTGCTAAGGATGATCGAACTTCATCCAGAGCAGATGCAGAAGGACATGGCTCTGCATGGGCTATGTTGAGTTTTAGCTCATCCAAGGAGCATAGCACAAAGGTGGCAAAAGACTGGAACTTATCCCTTGTGACATATGCTATAGGGGTAACCTTTGGCTCAACACATGGACCAGAATGAGTCCTTGTTCCTAGGACACCTTTTGTCTTGACTTGTGGGATGGTGGTCGATGAAGGATTTCCAGCAGATTCTTGTGTCTCTCATGGCGGAGAGGGCACTACTGTTGTTCCATCGTGAAGGGGTTCGAAGGCAGGTTCAGAGCCGGCCAGAGGACCCTCCACGAGTGGACTAGAAGATTGGTCGAGAATCTCCAAGTCTTGTGCACCTAAACCTTGCTCGAAACAAGGTGGAGGAACGACTAGTGTAAAAGAAACAAATTCCTCTGTTGGGAGAGTGGCGTGATATGGGGGGACATATCACTTATCTTTTCAAAGGTTTCACCCTTTTGAGAGCGTGATCCGTGGGATGTGGCTTCCCTTTGGCTAATTTGATCAGAGGCAGATGTGACCTCTGGTTGGCTTTCTAGGTTAGCGATCGAGGTTTGTACCTCTTGTTGAATGATCTCTGTGTCTCGACCACTAGAGTCAAATGATGTGGTAGCAGTGGGAGTTGGGCTAGGGAAATAAATGTGCATATTCACAGTCCTAGGCTGCTCTGGCTCGCCCTGAGGCAAACCAACTACTTCACCTCCTTCCTCCTCATCCTCTTCGTTCTCTTCAAATTCAGCTGTGACGCCCACGTCATCATCAAGGGCGTCGTCCCCTTCATTTGCTTCATTTGACCCAGCAACATCATCCTGATGCTCTTGGTCATCCTCATCTTCAGAGCTCGAGAAGAGCTCCAAGTTTCTGTTAGCCTCTTCTTCTCTGTTTCTCTCTTCTTCCTTCAATCGAGCAATTTCTTCTTGTCTTGCTCTTTCTGCTCTCTCTTCTTCTTCTTTCCTCATCCTCTCTTTTTCAACTCTCATCTTCCTTGCCTTTGCCTTCTGTCTCTTTTTCTCCCTCCACTTCTCCTGTCTCATTTTCTTCTCCTCTGCCTGAGGCCTTTGTCCCTCCTCTGTTTCCTCATTCTCTTGGTTGGACCCTATGCGTGTCGGGGTTCGAGGCACTGGTTCTAGTGCCTCACGTACACATCTGTATGCTCGCCTTACCTCCCTCGTCTTCATATATGTTAACAGTTTCATCCGAATAGGAATTTCTGTAGCATATCCTTCCTTGTTGACAGTTCGTTTGTAGTGCGTAAGCACATTCACCATGTGCACAGCAGATTTTCCATATCAATATCGTATTCGCCAATGATGGGTCTTAGAAGAAGACCCAGAAAACGAGTAAACAGAAGCGTTGGCAAGTCCTTTCCCTTTGCCACCTCCTAGCACTTCTTTACAATAGCAGCCTTGAACTCCGTGTACAAGATCAATTAGTAGTCCAACGAGAGGTCAAAGAAAATCCCATACATGATTTGTAGGATATTGGTTGAACACATATCAAGACTTCCAATATTCCCAGTCAAGGAGCGGTTCACCATTGTGAACATTGTGTTCCACATTGGTGGCAAGTACTGTCGTCGGTATTGAGAAGGGTATTGAATTGCCTTGTTGTACCCCAAGAACTTCAAGAAAGTTACCACTTCATCCCCAGATGGGAGATGGACATATTCATTCAATGCAAGATCCGTCTTGGTTGGAATCTGTTGAACAAGTGAAAATAGGGACCTTGAAATCCTGACAGTGATAACTCCTTGGAAGAGGGTACATAGAAATCTCTAAAAATCCCTCGTTGGGATTCGGTTACGGAACAGGTTTGCCAAAACTCCTGTATGAAACGCACAGGGACAAGATCATCGAAATTTGTAAGTGCAGGGTTCAAGAAATGGTGTTGACGAATGACAATGAGATGGTAAGCTTTTGGGTCGAAACTGTCTAGAGTGAGATAAAGGGCATGATTGTTAGGTTTCAGTGGAAGTGGAACCCTGTTTTGGCAGGTTTCTTCCACTGTTTTGAGGTTTGTGGTGTGAGTTTTAGAGTTTCCTGAATCGAATGAAGACATAGTTGCAGGTTTGATGGAGGGTATTGAAAAACTAAGGTTTGGAAAGAATCGGTTTTTGATTCTTTAAGAAATCGGGAGAAGGGTTTGATGAACTTACTTAGAGAAAGATCTTCAGACGATTCTTCCACAAATTACAGTTTCAGAAATCTTTTGAAGATCGTCAATGATGGTAACAGTTTGAGAGCTTGAAGACGATGAGTAATCTTGAAAATCTTTGAAGACGTAAAAGAAATTTTGGGGGAAAAGATTTGTTTAAATAGAAAAAAAAATTAAAGCACTTGAGTGATATGTGCCCCCCAAGCGTTAGAAAACTGAAGCGGTTTTTCAATCACCTATGGGGAGATGCCACGTGGCCTGCCAGGATGCAAATGGCGCCTCCCTTAATTGAAAATTTATAGTGGCAGGCAGTGACGCTTTTATAGGTGATAGTCTAATAAAATATTAACAAATAAAAACTCTGGTTTGAACAAAACAACAACCATGAGGCAGAAGCTCTGTATTTGAATACAGAGTTTGTTGATCACAGATCTCTCAATAACACTAATAATCTAGTTAAGAATAACCAAATTATAGTGATTTAACGAAGAAAGTTATGAATACTCAAGAAGAAATTAAGAACAATTAAGAACAGTCTTGAGCTTCAAAGGTTTCACTCTTATTATAAGAATGTAAAGCTATTCAAGCGACTTCTTTTACAATAGGCCTAATCACCTGTTTATACTAATCAGCTAATAAGAAGATAACTATCTAATGAGACATTTTAGCTAATCTACTATTAACAGATAACGTTTATCTATTCTATGGATAAACTTTAGTATTGGAGATAAACTAGAAATCTAGCTGTCGACTTGTCATCTCCAGCTGTCATTCCTGGTGTGATGAATCATCCTTATCTTTAGATCTTCATTGTATGCTTCTGAATGATTTGCTGGAGAATTCACTAAGTGTTGATGGCCAGAGGATCGATGAGGATGCTCTTTCCATCGCATCCCAGGTCATCCATCGGTCCTCTGGTTGTACTACAGACTTAGCCGATTCTGCCTTGATGTCTTCATCGGTCTTCTGATTCTTCATCACTTATTGTTTTTCATTACTTTTTACATTATGAATTATGGGGTTCAACAATCTCCCCCTAAGTAATGAAATAACAAACATATACTATTCTAGTGACATTTGTGATGAACAAAGACTAATCTAATAGAAAGACATCATATTCCAAGTTTTCTTTCGATGATGAAATTCTTACAAGACTGGAATCAAAATACATCAAGGCAAAAAAATTATAATTTAACTCATCACGAGCTACCTGAATATATTTCTCTGAAGCGCAGGAGCAGTCGACGATATGCGATGATTGTCGATATCTCATGAATGAGTCGACTCCCTTCTTCCCTTGGCACATGGTTTCTGCCCAGTCTTTCTCTGATGACTTTTTGAAACCATTCAAGTGTATCCGTTGAATACTTGAACGCCTCAGTCAGTCTAAAGAACCTTTTAACCCCGAACTCATTTTTGTAAACAAGTCCAAGCTCGGTTTGAGTCAGAACTGAGGCAGATCTTGTTTCCTGCAGGCCTTGGAAGTCTTCATTTGGAGAGGTGTAGGAGAGCCTTTCAATGCCTAGCCGAAGAGCTATTTCAAAATCGCTCTTGGCTCTATGGTTTACAAGAGTTTCCATTGTCTTTACCACCGCTTGGTTTGCCATTCCAAATCTGATGCTGTGGTCTTGCCTCTGAGCCGTATATGCATATAATTCGATCAAGTCATATGGGTTGAGGTTAATGAGGTCATTCTCGTTAAAAACGCAAACTAGCCCATGCGCTCTCTCCACAGTGAACTCGATGTATCAGATGGCTCGGTTGGCAAAAGTCCTTATATTCAAATCAATGACCCTCCTTATCCCATCATTCGAAAAGACAGCCTGGAGTGTTTGAGTGGTCTGTCTAATGAATCTATGGTGTAGGAGGTCCATGGACTCAGGTGACAAGATTGGAGGATTGGTAGTCAAACTGTCATCGCAGTCTTGTTATAGATATTGATGAATATTTTCTAGCAAAATTGGTTCCCTGGGTGGCAAATTAGGACGTCTCGGCATTGACTCCATGCTTTGTATGATCTCGTCTACCAAGCTCCGAGGAGGTTGCCTTGAGGAAGAGGGAGTATGTGCATGCACCATGGGTGTTTGGGTTAAGGGTTGTGTATGGGTTCTTGTTGGTTCAGGTTGGGTTCGTTGGGTTTCATTTGGTTTTGTTTGGGTGGTTTCTGGTGCATGGGATTCGGTTGGGGATTGTGGTTGTTGGGGTGATGAAGGTTGTAGTGTCGTTGGTTCTTGTTGCATGGATAAGGTGAATGGTTGAGTGGTGCGTGGTGTTGGTGAAGGGGTTAAGGGTAGGTTTGATGTGGGTGTTGAAGGTTGTGTTAGGACATGTAAATTCAGCTTTGGTATTTGAACTCTTACTCTGAATGATCTCTAGGACGATTACAATGCAGTGGAAACAATGATAAGAACAAAACAAAGTAATTAACCAAGAACACACATATTAATATGAAGAAGATGAACACAATAGAATAGCTTCAAAGGTTTTTCAATTGATTGAAAATATAGACGATTACAATACGGAAGCACACTGAATAGAAAGGCCTAAGCTGCTATTTATACTGGAACCTAACGACCTTACTGACATGATCTAGAAAGTGAAATCATCTAAGCCGTCAAATAAAGTGTATTAAAATCTAGTCACGTGAGAAGCACATGCAGCTAACAACCTTTGAAAAACAGCAGAACATGATCTTCACAGAAGACGAATCCGCAGACCCTCTGTGAGCCATCTCAGAGGCTTTGCTGAAATTGACATGTAGGTTCTTATTGCCAGAGGACCAATTTCCTGAACCTTTGTGAGAGACATCAGAGGTTCTGTCATTCTTGACTTGCACTATGAAACAGCTTCTGTTGCTGGTCCTTTGTTGTCTTATGTGGAAGATACCCTTATGTCAACACTTGCAGAATACTTTTTCATACTTTTACATAAAGTAAATATTAGAGCTAAAAATCTCCCCCTAAGTATGAAAAAATAAAATTGGACAAAAGATTGCAAGAAATGACTAATTGAAAGAATTACAAGAAGAGATTAAACTCATCATCTGAAAAGAATTACAAAATTGAATGAATAGAAAAATTTGTTGCTCAGGCCTATACTATTACAGAAGATTAGTCCACAGCAGAGTCTGGATAGTCATCTACGGCAAATTGCAGATCTGACTTGATGGTTCTGTAGACCTTGAATATCCACTCTCTGAAGGAGACTTGAACTTTAATTGCTTCCAGAATACCAGACACTTCGTCCGCCCTTAGATGCCCTCTATGCACCTCTGCTGCCACTCTGTTGAACACCCACTCAAGGGACTCTGTCGAAAACTTGTTCACCTCTGTCGGATCAAAGAACCTTAGAATGTCATCTTTGTCTAAGAACACAAACCCAAAGACGGGATTGTGGACAATGGTGTTGGGATGACATCTAAGTAACCAACTTGGCCTGTTCTTCGGACGGGAAATCTTCAAATCTGTTTGGGCCAACCTCATCGCGATATCGAAGTCCTTCTGGCTGTAGTATTTTACTTGAGCGCGCATTACTTCGATCAGCCTTCTGASGGAWGTCGAATAGCTTGACCTCCTCTCCATGTACTTGTTAACAATTTTGTGTATGAAGATAAGGTCAAATACACAGAGGTTGTGGAGGTCAGAATCTGTGAACGTGTATAGGTTGCCGTCATCCCTCTTCACCATATATTGAGCATAAAGCACGGTCTTCTTCAGCATAGTCCTTGGAGATATGGTTTCAAGAGAAGTTATCACGTGCTCTRAGAAGACCTRCTCGCGTGGCCTTGTGAGTTTTGAGAAGTGAAACTTTGCAGCGGCAGAAGGCATTCATGTCAGCTCTGGATCGTAAGGGGGCTCTGTGTCCACGGCAGAGTAACGCCACCGCAGAATCACCTCCACATTGGTTACGGGCTCTGTGCGCACTTGCTGCATGGGAATTTTGCTCATCGATTCAAGGATCTCAGTAACCCTTCCCACTGTGGCAGATTCTGGTATTCTGGTTTCTTCTTATTCTAGTATCGGCCTCTGGGTGGACCCCTCTGGTAGGATTGGCTTGACACTTCCTACCAGAGCGTCGAACGTACCCGTGGACGTTTCCTCCTTCGCCATCTTGGAAGAAGAGCCTTCTCCAGCTCTGGGGATGCGGGCTCTGCCCTTTCTTGCTTGTGCCTCTGCCAAAGATGACTTTAACGTTTGAACGAGTTCTGGGTCGTCATACTCTTCTTCATTTATCTCCTCTGGTGTCTCAGAGCTTGACCCCTTCTGTGGCGACTCCTCCACAGCTTTACCCTTGCCTTTCCCCTTAGGCTCTGGAGATTTATCTTTTGAGAATAGTACAGCTGCAGAGTCCAATATCTTTAGTGGTTTGGCAGATGTCGTCTTCTTAGGCTCTTCAGCTTTCTTCTCTCTTTTCTTCTCCTCCTCATGACGATCACGGTCATCACCTCCTTGATTGTCATGGATTTTGGTGGTTTCTACTTTGCAAGTAACAAGGGGAGCCTTCTTCAATCGCCTTAGGATTCTGGTAGCCGCCTTCTCCATTTTCTCGATCACCAACTCAGCGTTCACAGAGGCGTTGCTTATATATTTCTCTGTGGCCCACTTCATTTTAGAGAGGCTGCGATAGATTTTGCTTCTGAAGGAGTCACCCTCTTTGACGAGCTTTGAAGTGCAGTCTCTAATTGATTGGTTGGAAGCTCGGGCTTCTTTGAGGAGTTGGTCTGTACATTTGTGCACGAGCTGTCCTAGGGCTTCAACCATTGCATCTAGCTCTCTGCGAGTGGCTAGATGGTTGATGTTTGCCCTGGAGGATTTGGTATCAACACCATATGTGACTGAAGAGGAGAACATCTGCTTGATCTCATCCTTGAAGGCGGAGTAGTCTGTGTAGCCGGTGGAGATGAAATCAGCAGCAAACTAGGCGGCTACCTCTAATAACTCTGTCTTCAGCTTTTGGATTGAGGATGGGTTGAGAGACAGAACGCTGAAGGCTTCTGCGAGGTCATCTTTATGAAGGACAGAGCTCTGAAGGGCTGAAAGAGTCGCCTTGAGTTCTGAAGTTGTAGATGTCAAMTCCTTCAGAGCCTCTGTGATTGGAGCAAACGCCTCTGTTGATGGTTAAGAGGTGAACAAGCTTTTCAACTCGTTCAACCTCTGGAATACCGTTGTGGCGAAGGTTTCTAACTCCCCCTTCGTCACATAGGCATCCCTGGAACCTAGATCACCAACACATGGTGACCTAGTAGCCTCGGAGTGTGAGGCGCCCTCAGCGACTGGTTTTTCGAAGTCAGCTCGAGGACTTCCACCGGATCCTCGAACATCTCCTTTTGGAGGGCCTACCAGTGTTATGTTGATATCTTGCCTAGTAGGTTTAGAGCCTAACTCGGCAGAGGGATCGAGTGTGGACTTTGGGCGTTCTAGACCCTCAGTCTCTGTGACTCTCGCATATGCCTCTGAAGCATACTTTGGTTGGTCACTCAAGTGTGGAGAGGCAACGGATGCCTCTTTGGGTTGTGACGAGTCCTTGGGCGATTGGACTCTTATTTTAAAACCAGCATCCTTTTGAGAGGATGTTGGAGTATGTTGTGGTTCCCTGGCAGTGCATTCGACAGAGGACAAAAGAATGTCTTCTGTGAGGTTGGCTTGGGTTGGCTTCAACGTATGCACGCCTTGTTCAATAGGGGTTCCCTCCAGAACAGGGTCCCTAAAAACGTAGGTAGCACTAGGAGGGGGGCTAGGATGTGTGCCTTCGGCATCTTTTACTCCCTCTTCTATCCCCAACTCTTCTTTTTCGTCGTCTAATACGACCTCTGTCCCCAAATCAGCTACTTCCGTAGGTGCTTTAAACTCTTGTTGAATTTGGAAGATTACTTCGTATATCTGCTCTGTTGGGGACTCCTCGTGAACCACCTTGCGCAACCTTCTGCGCTGTGGAGCAGCCTCTGCAGGGCTTTCTGGGATTACAGCCTCTATGACCACAACCTCTGCGGGTTGGGCCTTCTTTGATTTCTTCTTCTTTGGTGTTTGCAGAGGATTGCTTGGACCCTCTTCTTCTGCGGGTCTCTTCTTCCCTTTCTTCTTCTCAGAAGAGTCAACACCCTTCTGAGTCTTCTTAGTCTTCTTTGGTGGGGGACTTGCTACTCTCGGTCTGTCCTCACTCACCTATTTAGCCTCTGCTGGCTCCTCCCTTCTTCCCTCTACTCTCATTTTTTGCACTTTCTCACCTAGGGGGATACCTACGCGTGGAGGGGTTTCAGGGACCGGCTCTTGTCTCCTGTATCCACGTCTGTACTCTTTCCTATCTCTGTGGCTAAGGTATTTGAGCATGGCTTTCGATAGAGGTCTGGGGCTTCTGTACCCTAGCTCATGCTCTGTTGGGTGCAACTCCTTCATTGGATACAATCTGGCATTAGGCTCGGCAGAGGGCATCTTCTCTGCAATCATTTCACCAAAGACCAGACCAAAGAACCTCTGTAGGATAAGGTTTGGATGGTTGAGGTCCTCTTTGGCCTTCTTCTGCGCCTTCACTTTTGACTTCTCACCCCTCTGTGTCGCGCACTTCTTCTTGATTAATCCCACCATGTCGTCGAATATGAGCTGTGCGTAATCGAGGGGCAGGTTGAAATATATTCCATATAAAATGGAAAGAATTGCGTGAGAGGCTTGGCCATGGCTGCCGACCTTCCCTGTTAGGCAGCAATTCACGATCGAGAATAGAGTGTTCCAAATAGGGGGAAGGCCTTTTCGTTTGAATTCAGTCCTCTTAGCAATTTTTGTCTTGGCAGTGTAGGAATGAAATTCAAGAAATTGAATTAGTTCAGCGTCTGTTGGTGTTGGGGCGAAAGTATCCAAATTGAGAGTTTCCAAGGAAGGTAGGCGGAGGGCTATTCGCAGGGTATTAATGTTTAGTTCCAAAGGTACAAGGAATTTGTTGATTGGGTGAGAAGCGTAACCAACGATGCTCAAACCAGAGTTATCCAGGGTAGTTATGTATGAGCTTAGCAAGAATTGGGTGATATATGTTTCAGGTGTAGGTTTGGTGGCTGAAAGAGCATAATATAATGGGTGGTTACGGAGAATTTCAATGAGGGGATAGGTGAATTCAGGGAAACCTGTTGAAGATGGGGCGAAGAAATAATTATTGGGTTTCTTGACTAGAACTACTTTCTCGTATCGATTTTGAACAAATGATAGAGCGTGAGAAGTTAGGGCTTGGGATTGGGTTACCTCGTTGTCGCTTGAGMCATTAACAGATTGAGCGGAGGCTGAAAATGAAGACATAGTTGCAGGTTTTTAGTGAAGCTTGAAATTTGCAGGTTCATCGGAGAAGAAGGATATTGTAAAGGTTTACGTTTTGGGGGAAAGGGGTATTTATAGTGGGGGATTTGAAAGCGAACCGTTTGTTGGGAGAAATAACGTGATGAGTGGCTATAGGGTGTGACGAATCAAAAATATGACACGCAATGTTGGGAAGACGCGCGATTGATGACGTGCACCCCCGTTTCTGACAAGTGCGTGATTTGCTTTAACCCATATCCACATAACCAAGCGCACCATATCAATAATAGAGAACTATAAGAGAGTTCTGTCAGAGGCTTGAGGGTAACGGAGCCTCTGTGATATGTGCGGTCTTCTAGAATGTTACACCTTTATTTACCTAAACGGTTTGAAAATCCTCAGAGAGATGAGTACTTACTCAATTCAAACCCACAGAGCCTCTGAAAGAAGCGTCAGAGGTT
>NW_020202012.1:0-14451 GCF_001531365.2 Cynara cardunculus var. scolymus
TTACCAAGCGGATTCCTAAACCGCACACTTACCAATATCCGATCAAGTTACCAAAACCTTACCAGCCGAATACTTTTAAACCGCTTACAAGTCCTCTCAAGTGTTATCCGGTTTATTACTAATCCGCACAAGTTATGTTCAGTTTACTAGCCGGATTAACTAAACCGTTCAAGTAGTCCTTCCAAGTGTTGTCTGGTTTTACCTATATCAAAAACAACTAAAAACCACACGGATTGTTAAACCGCACAAGTCTTATTCGGATAGAAATTCAACCAAAAACATAAAATTTCATACTTTTTCCAAAAAAAATGGATCAAAACATGAAAAATATGAGYTTTTATGAACTTTTTCCAGAAAACCAAAAAAAACGATTTTGAGCAATTTCAGCCTCAAAACTTGTGTAAAACACAAAATGGTGTGAATCAAAGTTGTTTAGTATGCAAAACCGAAACTCACGATACAAAAATTGAACAATAACACTCAAAGATTAAACAGTTTTGGCACAAAAACCAATCCGGTTAGAAAAAAATCAAGAACAGTGAATAATAGTGATGAATCAGATCGAAAAATTATTAAAAAATTCGTGCAAAATGTGTAAAATGGCAGAATCTTGATCTTGCATTCAAGAACATGATATGAACTTTGAGAGGAAAAGTCAAAGCATTCAAAGTATGGTCAACTCTCTTAATACGTATGGTTTTTACAAATTAGCTCCTCTCCTTCTAATTTCAAAGATTAAGCTATTTATATGGTCAAACTAACTAAACAAAGTCAAAGTCAAACTTCTATAAGAAAAGTCAAACACGCTGACTTTTACAATTATAGACTATTTATAAACTTTCAAGACGAATACAGTTAATACTGATTTCTCAGTCCTAACATTTTGCCAGACAGAGGAACAGTTGCTATTTTTGGTGATCATCAGAGTCATTGCACCAGTTTGTTATCAATGATGAAAACCAAAAGATGCATGCAGAAGAGGTGTCAAAGATTTTTAGCTTATGTAATCAATGTCAAGAAGGAAAAAGAAGAACATAGATTGATTCCAATGGTCAGTGATTTCCCAGAGGTATTTCCGTAGGACTTATCTGGTCTTCCACCAGATAGAGCAATAGAATTCAGAATTGACCTCTTACCCGGGGCAATGCCTGTAGCCAAAGCACCATACAGATTAGCCCCACCAGAACTGAAAGAGTTAGTCACGCAGTTAGAAGATCTGCTCGATAAAGGCTTCATCAGACCAAGTACATCACCTTGGGGAGCTCCAGTTCTGTTCGTCAAGAACAAAGATGGATCTATGCGAATGTGCATAGATTACCGAGAACTCAACAAATTAACGATCAAAAATAAATATCCATTACCCAGGATAGAAGATCTATTTGATCAGTTAGTAGGGGCTAACTACTTTTCCAAGATTGATCTGCGGTCTGGATACCATCAACTATACATAAGATATGAAGACATTCCTAAGACTGCTTTCAGGACAAGGTACGAGCATCATGAATTTTTGGTTATGCCTTTTGGATTAACCAATGCACCTGCAGCCTTCATGGACTTAATGAATAGAGTATGCCTTTTGGATTAACCAATGCACCTGCAGCCTTCATGGACTTAATGCACAGAGTAGGTCGTAAATATCTTGATAAGTTTGTGATTGTGTTCATCGACGATATTATGATCTATTCGAAGACAGAGGAAGAACATGCAGAGCACCTCCGTCTGGTCCTGAGTCTCATAAGGAAAGAAAGGTTATATGCTAAACCGTCAAAATACGAGATTTGGTTGCAAGAAGTTCAGTTTTTGGGGCACGTAATATCAGAAAAAGGAATACAAGTAGATCCAGCAAAAATTGAAGCGATTGCCAAGTGGGAAGCACCAAAATCCCCATCTGAAGTCTGAAGCTTCTTGGGATTGGCAAGTTATTATCATAAGTTCATACAAAAATTTTCAAAGATAGATGTGCCATTAACCAAGTTAACTGGGAAGAATGTCAAGTTCCAATGGGAGACAGAGCAACAGAAAGCGTTTCAGTTATTAAAGGATCATCTCTGCAGCGCTCCAATTTTATCTTTGCCCGATGGAACAAAAGACTTCATAGTATATAGTGATGCATCAAAGTTGGGATTGGGCTGTGTATTGATGCAGAGGGGAAAAGTCATATCTTATGCATCTCGCCAACTAAAAGATCATGAAAAACAATACCCTACCCATGACATGGAACTAACAGCCATGATCTTTGCACTAAAGATATGGAGACACTATCTTTTAGGAACTAAATGCCAAATCTTTACAAATCATAAAAGCTTACAACATTTGTTCAACCAGAGGGATCTGAATATGAGGCAGAGGCGATGGATTGAACTTGTTAACGACTATGATTGTGAGATTCTCTACCATCCAGGAAAGGCAAACGTAGTGGTCGATGCTCTAAGCCGAAAGGAAAGAAGTGGTACCATCAGAGCAATGAAAATTTGCTTAACTCCAGACCTTCACCAAGCAATTTTGAAAAATCAGAAAGAAGTTGTTAAAGAAGAGAACCAGAAATCCGAAAGGGTGGGAAAAACGATTTCCATTTTGGAGCCAAACAATGAAGGGATATTATGTTTTCAAAGCCGAATATGGATACCAAAATATGGTAATACATGAGAAACCATCCTGCACAAAAGTCACAAGTCTCATTATTCAATCCATCCAGGTACCAACAAAATGTACAAAGACTTGAAAGTATTTTATTGGAGGCCAGGTCTCAAGAAAGACATAACAAGGTATGTGGAGCGATGCTTAACCTTATGGAAACCTGCAATCATTAGAGATACCAATTTGGAAATGGAATCACCTTACAATGGACTTCATCATGAAGTTAACCCGAACACCAAAAGGATATGATGCAATTTGGGTAATAGTGGATCGTCTATCAAAGTCTGCACATTTCTTACCAATGAAAGAAACTTATTCATTGGAAAGATTAGCTCAAATTTACATCAAGGAAATCGTGACTAGACATGGTGTTCCATTGTCCATTATTTCTGACCGAGACAGTCGTTTTACTTCCAAATTCTGGGAAAGTCTGCAAAGAGCTTTGGGATCTCAAATCAGATTAAGTACAACTTATCACCCACAAACGGATGGACAAAGTGAAAGAACCATCCAGACACTTGAAGACATGTTGAGAACTTGTGTCATCAACTTTGGGGGATCATGGGATGAACATTTACCATTGATAGAATTTGCCTACAATAACAGTTATCACTCCAGCATTCAAGCGGCACTTTATGAAGTTTTGTATGGAAGAAAATGTCGAACACCGTTGTGTTGGAATGAGGTAGGTGAAAAACAGTTAACCGGGCCAGAAATTGTGCAAACAACATTTGAAAAGATTGAACAAATTCGAACAAGAATAAAGACTGCCCAAGATCGATAGAAAAGTTATGCTGACAAAAGGAGAAAACCGATTGAGTTCAACATAGGTGACTTTGTAATGTTGAAGGTATCTCCATGGAAGGGTGTTATGAGATTTGGGAAGAAAGGAAAGCTCAGTCCAAGGTATATTGGACCCTTCAGAATCTACAAATGGGTTGGGCCAGTAGCCTATCAGTTGGAACTACCAGAGAAACCCAGTCAGACTCACAATACCATTCATGTATCAAATCTACGTAAGTGTTTGGCAGACCCGAATCTAGCAATACCACTTTCTGAGATCAAACTTGATGACAAATTAAATTTCATCGAAACACTAGAGGCAGTAACTGATAGAAAGACCAAGGTTTTAAGAAATAAAGAGATTAATTTGGTAAAGGTACAGTGGCGTTTTCACAAGGGTTCAGAAGCAACTTGGGAACTAGAATCTATAATGAGAACCCAATACCCTTGGTTATTTGATGAATTCCGGGATGGAATTCTTTTAAGGAGGGAGAATGAGGTTTTCTACAAACATGGGTCAAGGTAACTTTATGTGTTTATTATACGAATTATGTGATGACATGCATAATTATGATAATATTTGCATGAATTATGTGCACATGTATGGTAATTTGATATTATGCATGTATGTGGAAATTTTATAGGCGGTTATATGATAATATAATATGTGAGAATATTATTATAATTCAAACCTTCATAGTTAAGAAAGGGTGATTATAAAACATTATCTTTCCACCGCCTAATGATTTTATACTAAAAGAAATCCATCACCGCCTCATCCTAAGTATAAAAGAAAGAGGATAAGGTAAAAACCTTATCAGTTCACTATTTTATAAAATATACAAGAGAAATTTAGAGGCGGTAAAGAGCATTTCTTGAAGAAATTGCTGTTAAGGATTCTGTTAAATTGTTGTCTGATAACCTGCATAATCTGTGTTATCAAGGTGAGTTTTATTAACCTTTTTACTTTATAACCGTAAGTTTATAATCTGCTGTTCAAACCTATATTTGGTAGTTACAAATGATTGAAAATTAGAAAGAATCTGTGGGAACTGTTTGTAAACAGTTTTGAAGAAATGTTTTCTGGTACAAAGATTAGAACTTGTTTAGAAAAGATTAAACAGAAACTGTTCGTTAGAAACAGTTCTAAAACCATGTCCTGTTTGGGAAGAACAAGATGAGTTGAGCAATTTGATCTAGAACATAGTGTTCTTATGATTTGAAAGGTTTGAATATAAACCTATGTTGAGAATATGATTTGGATAAAAACTATGAACGAGGTTCACTCTGACAGAAAGGTCTGCAGCCTGTTATTGAATGAAATAGTTCATATGAATTTCAGTGGAAATAAGGATGGTCATTGTGTGTGATGGATAGCTATTGCTATAAACAGGGGATTATGGATGTAATAAGGATGGTCGTTGTGTGTGTATGCATGATATAACTCTTGCTAATATATCTAATAAGATTACAACAGATTGGAATTCTCTCTTCTTGGTGATTTGAGGATTCAGAGATGTTGTTCTTATTGGAAATAGTAGTATTGATGTTATGGTTATGGGAAAATATAGCAGATGGTCGTTGGTTTTGACAATAAGTATTTTGGAATAGAATGTACATTTTTATGAAGAACCAGAGGAGCTCTGATTGGTCCTCACTATTGGACCAGAGGGTTCTTATTATTGATTTGATTAATATGCAAATTTTACTAAACGTACTAGTTGGACCAGAGGCTCTGTATCTATTGATAAGAGCTTCTGTATCAAATTCATGCTTTAAGAAGTTTTAAAGAAAAAGAAATTTTATACTTAGTATTTTTTTACGAAAGACAGACCAGAGGGGCTCTAGTCTACTCACACGTTGAACCAGAGGCTCTGGCTAATCCTAACTATATGAACCAGAAGCTCTGGTTAGTACAACCAGAGGCTCTGGTCGGATAAGAGCTCTGTATATAAGCATTCTTTTATGAAGAAGACTATCTTTCTGGTTGGAAGCCTAACTTGAGAATATTACAAGAAATTATATAAAACAGAGGCTCTGGTTAGTACAACCAGAGGCTCTGGACGAGGAAATAAAAGCTCTGGTAGAAGGACCAGAGGGGCTCTGGTTCTGTTTATTAAAATATATTTCAAGTATGGTTTAGAACCAGAGGCCCGATGAACCAAAACAGAATGTGATTTTCAGTCTTTAATACATGAGATGGATTATTTGAAATAAATGTTTTGGTGATCTTCATTCTACATTATATAAAAGGGAACCTCAATAGACATTCATGTCTAACCCTCATTTTGTATTTTCAAAAATATGTGTGCAGGTAATGAGAATAAAGGAAAAAGCATTATGTGAATTACTTCCCTATGTGTTTTGCAATATGAAGATCTTGATTAGCCATGTTTGGAAGATTAGATGTCAAGATACAGGAAGCATGTACTTTTGAAATTTTTTGATCTATGTATTGTACATTATATACTCTTGTGTTATGGACCTATGTGGGAAAACATGTATTCTATATATGAAATATGTGTTATATGTAATGTATGGTTTGGGGGTGTTACATGTCACATGAAATAACCAAAACCATGACAATAAACTAGTTATAGTCATACAAATAAGTGAGGTCAAGCATGATATATGGTTGCTTTGAACTTTAATAACCGTGGCTATATGTTGGCTTTTGGTGACACTAAATAACTAAAACTATGGCAATAAACTACTTACAACCACATAAGTTTTATATCAATCGTGGCCAAATCTGATGTATGGTATGTGCTAAATAATTGTAGAATCATGGCTATTGGTTTCCTTTCAGTCACACGAAACAGCTAAACGTGACCATAAACTATTTATAGTCATGGTTTAAATTGAATATTAGATGGCCATTAAAGAAGTTGACCATGACAATGGTAACATTTGGCGACGGTTTTAGTAATGTGTGGCAAAATAATAAATATTTCTTTTAAAAGTTCAATATAGTAATTATTTGAAACACTAATATTAATAATCATATGAATAAGGTATAAGAACAGTGTTGACAAACCTATCACTATAAGTTGTCTAATATATTAGACTTTTGCTTATTAAAGCTACTCCTCGTATGCTTCGGCTTCTGTAACTCGTTGATGGTTGTATAATTTTTCAATCTCTTCTTAGGATTTTGTTTCTCATCATGTTGATTAGAAATTGGTTCGAGTACCTGCAACAAGAAGAAAACATCATATTACTACATATAATGAAACCATCAACAATAAGTCTCAATGCAATCCGAGATACAAAATCTTTGAACCATGCCTAAAAGAGCATGACAGCAGCAATTAAAAACATCAACAGAAACACCAAAACAACAACTTAGCATTAACCATTGACTGCATGACCAAAAACAAACTTATACYCACCAAAACAGAAGCTGATGAGACCACATCCATAATAGACTTGATAAGAACAGATTCCAGGTATAATTTTGGCCAATATCAAACAAACTATATCCAAATCAAAACATCACTGTTGAAGCCATAACCACATTAGAAAAGTCCAGGATTGAATGTAAGCATACATCTGGGATCTTTGTAAGGGGTGCATTATTTCAAGGGTTTGTGTTTTAATGCTCCTACACACATACACACTCACACACACACACACACACACACACACACACACATATATATATATATAGGGGCCCATTCAAGGAAGAACTGACTAGTTTGTGGTAACCTTGAGATCCAATCTCAACCACAAATCAATATATAAATTAGGAAATCGATAATTTTGGTAAATTTGAATTAAATTTTTAATGCAATAACATTTTAGGTATTTTAAAACTCTCCTCTCTCCTCTCTCCGTCCCCCGTCCTCCAACCTCCGACCACCGTCCTCTGGTGATACCACTATGATACCTTAAAATATTGATTCTGTTAAACAAAAGACATACAAATGACCATCAGTGTGATATCCAAGCACATATAAAATGCATTGTGATACCACTGTGTTACATCTCCAATCGACCATACAAACGACCCTTAGTGTGATACCCAAGCACATATAAGATGAATTGTGATACCACTGTGATACCATTTATTTCAATTCAGCTAATCAGATTTGGCGATGATGAGGGTGGTTTCCGATTGGGTTTGAATCGGATCTGGTGGGAAGATAGAGAGATAAAGGAATTTGGGATTTTAGAGAGAGAGAATATAACTTAAATGCAAAATTGGAATTCTAATCTAATTAAAGTAACTTGAAATCTTATTAATTTACTAAGAAATCATGTTTACTAATTTACCCTTATATTTATTTTAAGAAATCATATTAATTATCTTGAATGATTGGTCCACGTTGGATCTCACGGTTACCACAAACTAAATAGTTCTCATTTGATTAGGCCCTTATATATATGTGTGTGTGTGTGTGTATGTATGTATAGGGTTAGGGATCCTATCAAAGAGAGTAAATCCATTAGATTAGTTCCATTACACAACTATAGGAAATTCACTGCCTAAGGTCTACTTCAACATTTCCATTCCTCTACTGCAAACATTTATTATAGTTTATAATAAGCATATCGTATATGAGAAGAAAAGTTAATGATTAGAGAAAATTAGATAAGTGACTGACCTTAAGTCAGGGATGACAAGGCTTTTTGGCCAAGCCACAATACTAGCAAATGCATCCCCTACTGTTTTGTGCTCACCAACTTGTATTGGTAAAAAATAGTCGGCTTTATTGATTTATCTAATGAATGATAAATTGTACCACGTGCAATGATGTTTCTTAGATCTGGATGTGCTAGTCGACATTTTACCATCTTCAAAATTACAAGTCATATATACATCATAGCTGTTGTTTTTGGCCTAGTCTAGGATTCAGCCCTTCCCAAAACAGGTGTAAACGACCCTCTAAACAGGACCTAAATGCTTTCCAAAACATTTGCAAACAACACCCTAGGAAAGTTCTAATCAGCCTCTAAACATGGTCCAAAACAGTCTCGAAACGGCATCCAAACAGTCCCTATTGTTGCTGATTTTTAGCCACAAAACAAGTCCTTTTGGTGCTGATTTTTAGTCACAAAACAACCCCCTAGCTACTGTTTTTTAGCCATGAAATAGCTTCTTTAGCTATTGATTTTTAACCACAAAATAGTCTCTTTAGCTGCCGATTTCGAGCTTGCACAGTCCATGAACCATGAACAGTCCCGAATGGACTAACCGACCTGAATTTCTTGTTTTGGTCCTCAATTTCCTTCTCTAATGTTTTGATTTGTTCATCCATGGTATTAGCTATATCTGTTACATATACTGGATCTATTTTAGCCATGATATTAGCTATATTTATAGCAACATAAATTGCATATTAACCGTGTCCTTGGCTATACTCACAACAACACAGATTTCATATTAATCGTGGCCAAAACACATACTTACACCAAATTTTTAGACCCATGACTACTAGTTGTCTTTTGGCTGCACAAAATGATAAAACTTATGGCCATTCAACACATATATTTTAGAACTTTTGCTATTGGTTATCTTTTAGTCATGCAAAATTATAAAAACCGTATCCATAAACTATTTGTCACGCAAATTGAATTGTTAGAACTGTGACTATTACTTATGTTCTAGTCACATAGATTTATTTTGATCGTCGCCTTATAGCCACCCAAAATTCATATTAACTGTGACCAATTCCAGACATATAGTTACACTTCAATTTTTGAAACCATGTCTATTAATTAGCTTTTGGTAACGCAAAATGATATAAATCGTGACCATCTACACTTTATTAGTCATGTGAGTTGATTCGTTTCAGTCGTGACTATTGGTTACCTTTTGGTCACATAGATTAAATTTAACCATGATCATATATATATATATATATATATATACTTATAGCCCCCACAAATTTCATATTAACCCCTGACCAAATTATGACATATAGTTAAGTTTAATTTTTAGAATCATGGATACTAGTTGCTTTTTTGTCCCATGTAACAGAATAAACCATGGCCATAAAAAACAGTCACTATTGGTCATGTTTAACATTTTTTTATGGCTATACATATTTTCTTTTAGCCACAAATAATTGTATATGTGGCAATATGTCTATCCATCGCTATGGACAATAACGGTCACAACATAAAGCCATGGTTTTGACAAAAACCATAACTATATGTTTGCCTATGGCCACGGTTTTTGACAGTTACTGGCCATGGTCAAAAAACCGTAGCCATAAGAAACCTTTTAGTCACAACCTTGTCTAAACCATGGTTTTATGTTTGGACCTATTTCATAATGCTCACGCTTATTGAGTTAAAGTGTGGCTAAAATAACACTGTAATTTTATTTATAACTTTTAGCCATGGTTCTAAATCCAACCGTGGCAAAAAGCCATTTTTGTACTAGTGGTTACAGGTATGTAGTTACAGTTTTGCCTGATCTTCCACATCAGAAAGGAACTATCTCTTGGTCGTATTGGAAGAGGTCTTGGATTAGAGGGTTCTTAATATGCTATGTGGTTGCAGCTTCGTCTGATCTTCCACAATAGAAAAGAATTTCTCTTGTTACTTTGTGTACAATAAAATTGTGTATGGTGGGAGTACATGCATATTACGAAACTTGTGTGCTTCTCATAGGCTACAAGCACTTTTCTACTATACAATATTGTTTATGAGGCGTTGATACAACGTCAAAGTTTTCAAGAGCTATGAGGTTTGATGTAAAGAAATTTGATGGAACATCAACTTTGGCTTGTGGCAAGTTCAAGTGAAGGATGTGTTGATACAATCTGAGTTACAAAAGCACTGAGGGGAAAACTAGCTTCAGTGGTGAATAAAGAGGTAGCAGTAAAAGTGAGGAAGAATGGGATGATATGTATTTGAGAGCAACAAATACAATTCGTCTATGTCTTGCAAAGAATATTCTTGTAAACATGCATAGGATATCAACGGCGAAGGAGCTTTTGGAGAAGCTTGAGCAGTTGTATCAGGGTAAAGGCATATCAAATCGATTGTATCTTAAGGAACAATTTCATACTCTACGTATGGATAGAGGTACAAAAATTTCAGATCATCTAAGTGCTCTTGACAATTTCGCTTCAGAACCGGAGGCTGTCGTAGTTGAGGTAGAAAATGAAGATAAAGCATTGAGGCTCATATTATCTTTACCATCTTTCTATGAGCACTTCAAGCGTATGTTGATGTATGGAAAAGAGACCTTGAAGTTTGTGGATGTTACTAGCAAACTCCTATCCGAGCAGAAAAGATTAGAAGCTAGCAATATGAATTCATCAGAAAGTACGGTTTTGGTGACCAGGCAAAGGAAGAATCTAATATGATAGAAGTGTGGACAGTCTTGGCATGTCAAGAGAACTTGTCCAGGTGGAGCGGGTTCGGAAAAAGACTCCATTTCAGACGCTAATAATGTCTCCATTCTCATAGAAGACAATGAGTTTTGTTGAGATATGGGAGAATACATAATCATGGTATGTCCGCTTTACAATGGAAAAAAGGATGTTTCCGGTTAGTGGTTCCATGTATTTACACATGTGTATTGGTTTGGCATGGATGAAAGGTATGTGGTAGGAATGATGTTGATGGCTGATGAATTTCTGGGTAAACCAAGCGAGGAAGTGTTGGTCTCAGTTGGATCTACAAGAGTTTATAGGTAATAGTTTATAGAAAGCAGAGGAGGATGAATATAAACACAATAACTTTCACTTTCAAAAATTATATATTGATAAAGGATATCAATCTAAAATACACACTAAATTATAGATAGCAATAAGAAAAGATTTGCTATAAGAAATAAGGTAAGAATAAATGTATTCTTCACTTGTTGAAGTGGCTCTTTCTTTTTAGACAGATAGTAGAGAGAGAAGTAACTTCTTAGGTAAGTTCTTAGTGAGGAAGATGATAACTGAGAGGAGAACCACCTAACTATTTATACCTATTGCATTAAATGCAATTCAAAAGCTACAGGGAACGTGGTAAGCTTAAAGAGGAAAGCTTATTCTTTGCTACAATATACAGTTCTTTTGGTTGTATATGAGCAGTCCTCTTTCATAAAGTAGGTAAGCACATTTAAATTCAAAGGAGTGGCTCCATACTGTACTATACTTAGAAAGATATGGGTTTGTCCTTTGTGTGTACAGGACAAGACAAAAACAATCTTGCTTGATAAGATCCATTTGACAGTTGAATACTGGAATGACGCTGAAAGGTCTCATCAGTGTTCACAAAATCTTAAGTAGACTTCACACATTTGTAAACGAGCTTGTTATCACTGAACACCGCTTTAGATCACGAACTTGCTTGTCTCTAGTCTTCAGTTTCTGTCTTCGACATCACTAAAGGATCTATGGTGTGAGTTTGTCTTCTTGAAGTATATTGGTCTCTGAATGAATTACAATACATGTTTAGTGATCACTGAATAGACTCAATGAAGATCGTTGAAACTGAATAACACAAATAATACAATCTGATAGATAAAAGGATCATCATCAAATCTTTGAGAGAGAGGATCAACAATCTCCCCTTATTTGAAGATGACAAAGCAACATAAAGAAAATTGCTTAAGTTACATCAGTAAGAAAAAGGTTCTAGTAATATATTTATCCTTTTTAACTATTTTGGGATCTTTTTTAGTGACACAGTTTACTTATGAAAATTTACTTAAAGTTGTAAAGGATTACAAGTTCAAGGATAAACTGACATAATAATGATAACTGAAACTGAAAGCATATTCACTGACTAGAAAGGTGTCAGTGAATGAAAGAGTAATGGAACTCATAAGTACTTGTCCCTATTACTCTTTTCAAGGATATTTTTCAGTGAACTAATGATTTCATTGAATATTTAAACAAGGGAAATATTACAAGTCATCTATTAGTATTAGTAGACCTATTATATATAAGTTATACACTGAAATTAAAGAAAGGAAAAAAAAGATTTATAAGACAGAAAGAACTTCTAAACTAAGCCGCTGAAGTTGATATAACCAGGTACATCTTCTCCGCGCTTCTTGCGTCTCAGCATCTCCTTTCTGATCTTGCATTCTATCACTTCTTCATAGATGTCATTGTCAAGACAAGTCCCGAGATACTCCAAATGATCTATCGGACAGGGGTGGAACTCGGATGCTCGCTGGAACTTGTATTCACCATCATAATCGATGAATATGAGTCCAAACTCAGACTTCACATGCACAGTATTAGGTATGTGAGGAACCTTCCCTGGAAGTGTCAGGTTCAGCTTTGAGAGATTCGGCTTCTTTCGATCTTTCAGGATTTCATCCAAGGAGAATATAGTCTCGTGTTTATTCCTATGGGATGGTCCATCTTCAGGATCTGAAAGGTGTTTTCTTCTAGATAGAGGCTTCTCTGGCAAAGAAGGGATTTCAACAATTTTAGACACCTTCTTGAATAGCTTGTTCAGGATGTCTTCAATTATTGGCTTATGCTTTGACTTTGATTGCTGAATAGACTATCGAATATCTAGCTGTTCATCGAAGTCGTACTGCCTGAAGTAAAGAGGGTACTCGGTGACAACATTTTGGTTCTCTCTGAAGATGACCATAGAAATGAAAAGTCCACCATCCTTCATCCGTCCGCTGATGGTGATGTTTGAGATCCTGTGGGGACTTATTCTTTTCTTTATCCTTTCATTGCACCACTTCAGGTGTCGGTCTTTTAGTATCAACACCC
The DNA here is from genome assembly GCF_001531365.2 of Cynara cardunculus var. scolymus. Lineage (NCBI taxonomy): Eukaryota > Viridiplantae > Streptophyta > Magnoliopsida > Asterales > Asteraceae > Cynara > Cynara cardunculus. The sequence goes on from NW_020202012.1 coordinate 13,110, forward strand.
TTTGATGTTCTCGTTTAGCTTATGACAACAACTGGGCCTGAGCTTTAACTGATCCTTTTTCTTTTGCTTCCCTTTGGCCAGAGCTATGACAGCTAGAGACTTGGCCAACTTTAGACTATCCTTTATCTGTTGTCGTTGAATACGCAACTATTCTTTGGCTTTCAGAGCTTCTTCACGTTCAACATCAGTGAGGAAGTTGAACTCACCAAAACGAGAGGTACGAAGAGAGATTTTTACTCTGGCTTGGTCGAGCTCACTCTTCAGCTGAGTCATCCTTTGGTCTTTAGCAGCTCCTGATGTTGGAATATTAGTTATCCTTTCATCTGGAGGACCACAAAGGACTGTTGGTGCAGTGAGTAGAAGAATGGAGGCTTTAAATTCTCGAAAAAAAGGTACAAGTCTGGAGCATTATGCAACCTTTGTTGGATCAATCACCTTGAAGATAATGGCGAGGTTGCCTTCCTTAACCACTCCTTTATCCTTGGAGGAGGAGTGCTAGTTTCTTAAGTTCTCTCCCCATGGGAAGCTGGTTCACTTAGGGAGACACCCTTCTAAGTCGGTCTTGGATGGTGAAGTCGTCATCATCGTTGTTTTCATCATCGTCATCTTCATCATCGTTGTGTTCATCATCGTCATCGTCATCTCCAAGATCTTGCCCAGTGTCAGGTAGGAGAAGTTCTTCATCCTTATCATCATCTTCGTTATCACTTTCCTCATCAACAACATTTAGTGCAGATGTGAGGGGAAGGTATTTGTGAGTAATAGGAGCTATCACGGCATCATCATCATCCTCAGCTTTCACGTCATAGATTCTGATGACATCCTCAACGGCAGGGATACAACGGCTTCATCTGCAGCAGCAACAGCATCACTGCATTCTCCAAAACCAATTTTCTTACTTTTGTCTTTCTCCCCCTTTTTGTAATTATCAAGACATTAGGTAATATTATCAACATGAAAGGAGATGTCTTCAATGCGGTGCTCTAGGTTGGAGAGAGCCTCAACTTGCATGAGGTCGAAATCGACCACCAGGTCGTGCTGTTGACGATCAGATTTAGTGAATGCGGGTTCAAGGACCTGGGCCGGTTGCTGCAGGAGCTCGAATATTTGTTGAAGCAGCTCACCATGCCTGGTGAGCTGATCTTGTACTTCATCGGCCTTGTTGGCAAGAGCAGTTGTTGGTCACGGTTCCAGCATCTTCCTAAATCGAAACGTGGCGCTAGCTGCTACGCTATAAGGGAAATAACGTTGCGCCTTCACCAAGGCAATTGGTTTTGGTGTAGTGGGTAAGCGCTTGATCCTAACAATTGGTATCAGAGCAGGTCACGGGTTCGAATCCCAT
>NW_020202012.1:14521-42341 GCF_001531365.2 Cynara cardunculus var. scolymus
TGTTGGTCACTGTTCCAGCATCTTCCTAAATCGAAACGTGGCGCTAGCTGCTACGCTATAAGGGAAATAAGGTTGCGCCTTCACCAAGGCAATTGCTTTTGTTGTAGTAGGTAAGCGCTTGATCCTAACAGCATTTATATCCTCAGTGTTGGTGTGTACTTCAGAATACACTATTGGCAGCATATCCTTTACGTCACATACCTCATCTTTGACAGCAGAAAATCCATGAGTAACGTCTTCCTTCATAGACATTGCCTTGTTAACCTCGTCCATTTTATCAAGGATAATAGCCACAATAGGCAAGAGAAGCTTGACGTCCTCATCCATATCATAGACATCAGTCTCCATAGTTTTGGGTTTTGTTGCAGAAGGACCTGTAAAAAAAAGAAGAAACTTGAGCATAAGAAGGCTCCAAGTTAGTATCAAAGAAAGTGTAGGGTAAAGGTATTGCACCTGAGGGGTCTTCAGTGTCATCTGAAGGATTGACACTGCTGTATGCACATGTGCCTTCCTGAGGAGAGGCAACAAGTATATGAGGCGCCTCGAGAGGAGTGACCTCAGGTCCTATGGTAAGTGCTTCACCACCAGTGGGGACAACCACTGATGAATCATCAGCACATGTGGTAGAGATCAAAGAAGAGAGATAAAAAAGAATTGATGAGAGAGAGAGAAAGAGAGAAAGTGGGTGTTCATCAGTGGCAATGATGATATTTACACCTTCAGTGATTTGGGTCACTGAAGTGGTTGGGTGACTGGCCAGATGTACGACAGTGTCTGAAAAGAGCACTAAAGAGCTAAGAATGCATAGATATAGAGCCTCGGGGATAAGGCTTAATTCAATGATTGAGACTTGTTGAAAAGTCATAACTAGAAGTGTGTTTTGCCCCTTTTGTCTTTCTTGGACTTCACTGAAGGACCAAGATTGGCTTGAGATTGTGTCCTCTTAGAGGATAAGGTGGTGACGATTGGGATAGACTGAAGGGGGTTTGCCTCGGTCATAGCCACCGTTGAAAGAGAAGAAGTAGAAAAGGAAATGGGTAGGGAAGAAGCGCCATTGACAATCTCCATCGTAGGAATGAAGAGAACAATATATGTTGGTTTAGACTTGTGGTCTAGATTCTTACACCTAATCCTACATATTGGAATATTACCTTCAGTGGGATAATTGTTGGCGAAGATTCTAGCAAAGATCATGCAGAGGAACCAGGTGTATGGCACTACCTTTTCATGTTGACGTTTGTTTAGCTTCGACACCTAGTTGTCAAATGTCAACTAAGCATAGCTGACCTACAGTTGCCTCATCACTGAGATGCCATATTTAGGGCAACACTTGAGGCGTGGTCCTAACTGCATGTCTTCCCGTGCATGCACTGTACAAAGTGAGAGAAAAGTTATTGCCACATTGCACACATGCGGTTCTTCTCGACTTCCATTAACAACCTAAGACGCTCGCTGGAATCCTTCTTCATTGGCCAATTGTAGTCGACTTTATCAAGAGTCTTGATGGTTTCTTTAGTATATTGCTTCTTTGCAAATGGTAGTGTCTTGGATAAGGGTAGTTTTGACGGTTGGGACGTCAAAGCTGACAATCATTCGGTTGAAGGTGAAGGAAATCTTCTCTACTGGGTTCCCAACCTTGTCCTTTACTTCCTTGGCTTCAACAATGAACCAGAACTGTTGAAGAAATTCCTTGACCATGATTGGCTCGAAAGAGAGGGCATGTGCTAGCACAGAGTTCTTAAGGAACCTGGTTGCGTCTGCAAAATGGGGTTTGTTGGCAGGTACTTCAAGCAAGCCAATGTGGTTGTTTGGATTGAAGGAAATCTCGTCAATAGAGAAGTTGAAATTCTTAGCGGCCAATTCTGTAAACAGAAAGTAATAACAGAATGGAAGAAATAACAAAGAAGTTGTTAGAGAAGCACTGTATGAAAAGTTTTGAAGAAAAAACTTCTTTTGAAAAATCCAGAATGATTTTAGGGTTTTTCAAGTAGATTAGTGTTTAGAAACTTAGATTAAGATCACGAATAAGAATGATTCTTTAATCTACTTGTTTGTATTTAAAGGAAGGAAGAATGTTCTTAAATGTCAAACAAGGTTTCGAAGAAGAAGGAGAACAACCAAATATTAGAAGATTGCCAACTTGTTTCGTTTAGTGAAAAAAGAAAACGGTTTGAAGGTTTTGGAAGTTCTTGAGAGTTCTTGCTTGCAGAAAATCTTGAGAGGAAAAGTTCTTGAGAGATCTTTGTAAGCATAAAGAGAAATATGATATGATATCTCATGTATTTATAGGTAGGATGAGAGATAAAGAAGAGAGAGGGAAAAACGACTCTTTGAAAAAAAGTGCAATGATGAAAAACTTTGCATGTCATCATCCTGTTTGGATGAGATACTAACGGGTCCCATGTGTCAGAAGGATGCACACGTATCAACATCCATTTAAATAAAATGATTAATCATGTCATAACAATATTATTGTTCATTATTCGTGATAGTTTTAAGTTAAAAAAAGAGTAGCATATCTTAGAAGTAAGATACATTAGCTGAAGGATTTCAGTGATAGAGAAACACTAAATCATTTCACCTTTAAAACATTTTGATCACTGAATAAGAAAGATTCAACGATAAATTTGTTTTAAGAAAAGAAAAGTAAATATATCTTAGAGAAATACTTACTAAAGAGTATAGTGATAGAAGGAAACACTGAAACATCTCTTTTAAAAACATTTGTTCACTGAATATGAAAAGATTCTGTGATGGTTTTAAGATTTTAGAAAAGAAGATAAGTATACATACCTTAGAGAGAAAGATACATTTACTCAAGAGTTTAGTGATTGGATAATAACACTGAATCATTTCACTTATATATCACTGAGTATTGCCTAGAGCTGAAGGAATTAATCCTCAGGGTTCAGCATTCTCAGTTCGCTGATTAAGATGTTAAATCTTGTCTCATCAAGAAGTTCTATGAAAAGGTCAACGAGTTGGTACGAAGTGAAGTTCAATATTACCATTTATAACATGATCTCAATGTTTTTGGTCTTGGAGTTAAGAACAAGGTTGTTTGCGATTGCAATGGCACTAGTGCTATCACAGTAGATAGGGATCATTAAGAGCTGAAGATCATAGTCATTGAGCTGGTTTTTCATCCATAGGATTTCAGCACGACAGTTTCCAACGGCAACACATTCAGTCTCAGCGGTTGATGTGGACACTGAGTTTTGCTTCTTACTTGTCCAGCTCACCAACTTTCCACCTAGAAGCTGACAGCCTTCAGTGGTGCTTTTCTAATCAATTTTACAACATGCAAAATCACTATCCGCATAATCAATTAGGTTGAAACCTGAGTCCTTGGGATACCAAAGGCCCATATTAGGAGTTCCCTTCAGATATCTGAATATGTGTTTTACAGTAATCAGGATTCCTTAGATTCAGATTGATATCGTGCACATAAACAAGTAGATTACATAATATCAGGTCGTCTAGTTGTGAGATACAGCATGGAGCCTATCACTCCTCTATAAACAGTAACGTTTACAGGCTTTCCATTTGGATTCTTGTTCAGTTAGAGAGGAGAAACCATTGGAGTATTCATATGTTGGTTAAGTCAATTTTCTTCAACATATCCCTGACATACTTACTTTGATTGATAAAGATACATTTATCTGATTGTTTGATCTGAAGACCTAGAAAGTAAGTCAGTTCTTCCATCATGCTCATCTGATATTCTTTCTTCATACGTTCAGCGAACCAAAAACATAAAGAGAGATTACTGGAACCAAATATAATGCCATCGACATAAATTTGCACTACAATGATATGACCCTTGACTTTCCTAAGAAATAGGGTCTGGTCAATTTTTCCACACACAATTTTCTCATAGATAAGAAATGAAGAAAGCGTATCATACCAGGCATGAAGGGCCTGTTTTAACCCATAAAGAGTTTTATCCAATCTATAGACACGATTTGGATATTTGGGGTCAAGAAACCCAGGAGATTGTTCAACATAAACTTCCTCCCGAAGTTTTCCATTCAGAAAAGCACTATTTACATTCATTTGGTAGACTTTAAAGTCTCTATGGGCAGTATAACTAGAAAGAGTTGAATAGCTTCAAGTCTAGCCACTGGTGCGAAGGTTTCATCATAATCGATTCCTTCTTCTTGCTTATATCCCTTAGCAACAAGACGAGCCTTGTTTCGGGTTACAATTCTTTGTTCATCAAACTTATCGCGACAAACCCACTTGGTTCCTATCACAGTTTTTTCAGATGGACGCGAGACAAGGTACCAGAATTGGTTCTTATCAAACTCAATGAGTTCTTCTTGCATAGCAATGACTCAGCTTCGGTCAGTGATAGCCTCATTGATTTTCTTGGTCTTAACTAGATAAAGAAAGTTGACAAAGAGACAAATATTACCTAGACCACAACGTGTCTGAATACCTGCATTTGGATCACCAAGAATTGGATGGTCTTTCATCCATCGTTGAGCTGGTTGAAGATGATCTTCTGAGATTGGGAGCTCAGGCATAGAAGATGAGGCATCAGCAACATATTCTTCAGCAATTTTAAGCAGTGCCAAAGATATTTCAAAACTTTCAGAGATGGATGGAGAGAGATAGCCACTCAACTGAAAGGAGAGGCTATCCCGGCCCCAGGACCCCTATCTCTTATGTTTAGGAACGGGATCTGCGGTTGGATTGCTAAAGAAGACTCAAAGAGCGATTCAGCAACTGATAGAGGTTCAGTGACTGAAGAAGATTCGGTGACTGAAGGGTCAATATTTGAAGTAGAAAGGGGTAAGTGACCAATAGGAACGGCACCAATCCCGAAAGAGGATTCAACTTTGTTACTAGTCACATCTGGAACAATAAATGGATCATCATCAGCTTTTGGGGGTCAACATTCGGTTGATTGCTAAAGGAAGCTTCAGATTCTCTATAGTGAGATATCATCCAGTTATCTAACTCTTCATCATCTTCAAAGATAGGTTTAGAGTTAGCTTACTGAGACTTATCAAAGGTGACATGAATAGATTTCTCTATTGTTTGCCATCTTTTGTTGAATACTCGGAAGGCTTTGGATGCTGAAGAATATCCAAGAAAGCTTTCTTCATCAGCTTCGGGATCGAACTTTCCAAGTTGGTCTATGTTTTTTAGAATATAACAAGTACAACCAAATATATGAAGAAAGTTGAGAGAAGGCTTTATGCTATGGAAGAGTTCATAAGCTATCTTCTTGAATCTCTTGACAGTGGCAATCGGTTCTGAGTAAAAAAAGTAATCCCGACAGCTTTAGTCCAGAATTGAGTAGGAAGATGAGATTCGCTGAGCATTGATCGAGCAACTTCAATGATGGTTCTATTTCTTCTTTCAGCGACCCGTTCTGTTATGGAGTTCTCACAGCTAAGAAGTTGTGTGAGATTCCCTTGTTCACAAAGAAATCATCAATGATAATATTTTTAAATTCAGTGCCATGATCACTCCTGATAAACCGTACTCTGATATTGTTCAGTACTTTATGCGTTTGACAAACGAGATGATTTTTGCAAGTGCATCACTCTTAGATCTGAGAAAGAAGATTCAAATATACCTGAAATACTCGTAAACAATAACGAGTGTATATATTTCTGTGCAGTTATAGATTGCATGTTAACTGTACCAAATAAATTCATATGCAATAGCTGAAGAGGATAAGTCACTGAAGTGACTTGCTTAGATTTGAAGCTAGCGTTTGTCTGCTTTCCCTTTACGCACGCTGATCAAAGAGATTCTTTTGCAAAGGAGTGCTAAGGTAGGCCAATGACAAGATCCTTTCGAGACAGCTCATTCAGTGTCTTGAAGTTGAGATGAGAAATCCATTTGTGTCATAGCCAATTGATATATGAAGAGACTTTTGAGAGAAAACAACTATTCTTAGTGAAGGAAGAATCCGTGTTGATGAATACATGCTCTAGACGAGACCCTGTAAGAGCAAGGCTTTCATATTTGTCATAGACATAACATGAGATCTTAAGAAATTTCACTGTGAAATCCTTATCACACAGCTGACTGATGCTGAGAAGATTGTGCTTTAGTCCTTTAACATATGCAACACGTCTGAAGGTGGTTTCACCGTTGGTTAATACACCAAATCTCTTGGTATATCCTTCTATGTTTCTTTCAAAGGTAACGGAAGGGCCTCTTTCATCTTTGTAATCAGTGAGCATGGATTTGTCTCCAGCCATATGTCTTGAACATCAACTATTAAGATACCAAATTATTTTGACTTCATGTATAAGAAACAAATTAAGATTTCTTTGGTACGCATTTCTAAATGGGTCCATCGGAGTTAGAGGCGACATCCACTGATGCTAAAGACTCAGGGTCAGCAGGTGTCTTCACCTTAGTCGTTTTTACAACTTTGGTGGCTGATTTCGCATTGGTTGATTTTTCAGCCTTCGATACTTTCTTTACCTTAACTGGCAGACCAGATTTGGTAGTTGAAGGACACTTACTAGCAATATATGTAGTTTCATCACAGTGGCGACACTTCCTGAAGTTGAAAGAAGCTTTAGGGCCAGAAGGGTCAGCGAGAACAGAAGAGGGACAAGCTCCAAGGATTCCTTTCTCATTTGTTCTAGGAGAAACAACTAAGGGTTTGGATATCTTGGGTGAATTATTTACTTTCAACTTTGGCTTAGATCTCTCAGAGGGTTCAGAGACCTTGGTCCCTAAGGAAGAAGGTTTACAAGTTGAAGGAATAGATCTGGGTCTATTTGACTTGTTAGTTTTCTTGGGAAGAGGGGCGCTGGCAATGGCTTTACCTTTGTCTTGCATCTTGAACTCGAGGGAGTTTCTTCATGAGAAGTCTCAGTGGAAGAGTACTGGGAGGAAGAGGTGTCAGGAATGAAAGAGACAAAAGTACCAAACTTCAACATGGACTTGTTAGTGACACTTTCTTCCTGATGATAGAAAATTCCTAGACCACTCTTTATCTTGGAAAGGATCTGAGCATTGATGATCTCAGAGGCCTTAATAGAGGCTTTGCACCACCCTTCAATGATAGCCTTCTCAGCCTTGAGTTCAACAATAGCTTGCTCAAGTTCGATGCTTATTGTCTGGTTTACAATAACCTGATCCTTAAGATTTTTCTCAATTTTGGTCAACTATTTGATCTTTTAATGACATTTCTCTAATTGTTCTTGAAAATCTAGATTAAACTTTTCAGCTTTGGTTTTGCCGTTCAAGGCATTGTAAAGGTCAACTGTTAGCGTATCTAGTGCAGATAAGCTATCAAAAGAAGAAGAAGAGGGTTCATTTAGGGAACATACCTAAGCAGAGGTTGATGACGAGGGATCACTAGAGAATGATGTCTCTGATGGTTCATCTTTGACATTCTTGGCCATTAGACAGAGATAGGTCGTGTCTTCTTCGTCCGAGAATGATTCTTCAAAAGAATCAGCCCAGTCATGCTCTTCAGCAACAAGACCTTTGCCTTACGCTGAAGATTATTTATCTTCTTGTACTTCTCCTTCAGTTTCAGGTACTTATCCTCTTAAGGCCTGAAGGAGGATGAGAGGTTGGAAGATGGTGTCGCAGTTTTCTTCGACCTGCATTCACTTGCAAAGTGACCTTTGTGTTGATAGTTGTAGCAGCTCGGTGAAGCATTGTCAATGGGGTTTGACTTTGGCTTTTCAGTTATGGTCAGCGAAGGAGATCTGCGATAGTTATTTTCTCTGGAGAACCTCCTGAAGGAGTTAGTTAGAAGGGTCAGGTGACTCATCAAACTATGAAAGATCAATGTCTGACAAGCCCTCAGAGTTAGAAAGATCTAACTCAGTGGTAGACATATAGGAAATAAAAGGAATAGAAGAAATAGAAGGGTCAACTGAAGGGCTATCAGAGATCAAAGCTAACAGAGAGCTTTTCATTTCCCTAGAGTCTTTGAGAAGATTCTTCTTTAGCTGACCGAATTGCTCATGATTAATCATTATCCCATAAAGAGAACTGAGAGAAAGAGAAGACATGTCCTTAGACATCTTTAGACACATGGTATACTGATCCCATGCTTCTGGCAAACATTCAAGGAATTTTGCCAGTGTCTTTAAGTTGGAATATTCTCTTCCAACTGCCTTAAATCAATAAGAATACAATTAAATTGTTGAGGTACTTCAGACAAAGATTCAGTTTTTCCACAAAGAAAACTTTCAAATTGTCTTACTAAATTAATCTTCCTCGATTCTTGTACTTCAGTAGTACCTTCATATTGAATACATAAAGTGTACCACATGGATTTCGAGGTTTTAAGCTTCATCACTGAGTGATAGACCTCGTTGGGAAGAACCATGGCTATTATAGACCTCCCACGAGTGTCTAAATTCATCTTCTTCTTGTTCTCATCACTATATTGATGGGGGAGCTTTAGAATCTACCGTTCAGGATCACGGCAGTCGTAGCAGTTGCAAGAACTGCTGGAGAGATTATGAATGGAACATAAGGTCCATTCTCAATGTAGTATGGGATCTCAAGATACACACCTTCCAAGAAGAAAGACATTCGGTTCTTCTAGAGACTAAAGTTGTCTCTAATAAACCGGGAAGGATTGGCAATAGAGTCATTATCGTGAAAGCCGGTGCTAGTGTTTTGCAAAGCCATTTTGAAAGGAATAAATTATATAGAGAAGAAAAGATAATAGAACACCAATAAAATAACGATACAACACAAAAAGGAAACACTACTCTGATACCACTTGTTGGTCCCAGCCGGATCTACAAGAGTTTATAGGTAACAATTTGCAAAAAGGGAAGATGAATACAAACACAATAACTTTCACTTTTAAAAATTATATATTGATAAAGGAGATACAGATTATTTGTGGAAGAAATAGGATTATAACCTATTTAAACAATCTAATACACACAACATTACAGATAGCAATAAGAAAAGATTTGCTATAAGAAACAAGGTAAGAATAAATGTGCTATTCACTTGTTGAAGTGGGGTTTTCTCTTTAAACAGATAGTAGAGAGAGAAGTAACTTCTTGGGTAAGTTCTTAGTGAGGAAGATGATAACTAAGACAAGAACCACTCAGCTATTTATACTTATTACATTAAATGCAATTCAAAAGCTACAGGACACGTAGCAAACTTTAAGAGGAAAGTTTTCCCTTTGATACAGCATATAGTCCTTTTAGCTGTATATTAGCAGTCATCTTTCATAAAGTAGATAAGCACATTTAGAATTAAAGAAGTGGCTCCGTAATGTACTATACTTAGAAAGGTATGGGTTTGTTCTTTGTGTGTACAGGACAAGACAAAAACAATCTTGCTTGACAAGATTCATTTGATCGTTGAACACTGGAATGATGCTGAAAGGTCTCATCCGTGTTTGTTGAATGTTTACTAGCCTTCACACATTTGTAGACGAGTTTGTTATCACTAAACACCGCTTTAGATCACAAACTTTCTTGTCTCTAATCTTCAGTTTCTGTCTTCGACATCACTGAAGGATCTATGGTATAAGTTTATCTTCTTGAAATATATTGGTCTCTGACTGAATTACAATACACGTTCAATGGATAACCGGGTCTTGGTTATTACCCGAGGTATGTTTATGTGAATATCTGCTTACATGGATTAAATATGTAAGTGTGTGTATTTCATGCATGAGGATATATGCATAATATATATAGGTGCATATATATATATATATATATGTATGCATGATATTAATATGCATAAGTATGTGTGTGCATGAGTTATATGTATGCATGAATTTTATATGCATGCATGTGGGGATGAGAGAGTGGCCGACTTTCCTATTTCTGGAAAGTATAAATAGAAGGGTTGAATTATCAAGCAAAGTTTTCTTGCCTTATTGAGAAATTGAGAGCAATTGAGAAGTGTTGTCCGGATATTCAAATGGTTTTGCAATCTTCTTCAAAATTAAGAATTCTCATAAGGTGAGTGATTTCTAAACTTCTTTTTACATAAATGTTGTTTTGATACTGGTTTTAATGATTGTTGGGTATATTTCTTGAAGAAATCTGGTATCCGATTTAAAGTCCTTATCCAGACAAAGAGGTGACCGGTTTATGCTTAAATCGGACATAGTGTTGTCCGGTTTATCTTAAATCGGATAAGTGTTGTTCGATTTAGCTAAAGATCGAACATAGTAGTATGCGATTTAGAGAGTTAGTGAGATTTTAATGATGTAAATCGGACAATTGTTTTGAACGAAGAAGTAGGGATACGATCAAATGTTGTGCGGTTTAGTCTTAAATCGCTCAAGGGTTGTGCGGATTAATTATAAATCGATCAAGTGTTGACCGGATTGATATATCGGACAAAGATTTATGTTCACCGGATTGATAAATCGGACAAGAGTATGTTGTCCGGATTTGTACATCGGACAAGGGGCAGTGTTGTCCGGATTGCTTGTCCTGATAACTTGTCCGGATAATTATTTGCTATGAATTATAAATGTTGAGCATTCTTGGAAATTTTACAATTTGGTAATTATTATTGGGTTTAATTATGTTATTGTAAAAGGGGTATTTTATATCTTTTTAAATAAAAAGATATGTTCCTACCAAGCGTGGTGACGTAAGTCTGTTTTGGTATGGAACTGGATTTGGGAAAAGGTTTCTACCAAGCGTAGTGACGTATGTCTGTTTTGGTATGAAACTATATTTTGGAAAACATTCCTACCAAGCATGGTGACGTAAGTCTGTTTTTGTATGGAATTGGATTTTGGAAACTGTTTCTACCAAGCATGGTGACGTATGTCTGTTTTGGTATGAAACTTGTTTTAAGAGGTAGTTCCCCCAGACGTGGTGACTTTTGTCTGTTCTGGCTTGGAACTGGGAATGGATACTTTCAAACGTGGTGACTTTTGTCTGTTCTGATAAGTAGCCCTGTTTTGATGGAGAAATAAGGGTGACATATCAAAGAGATGTGTACTTGGAATAAGGGAGGCATTGTCATATGTGGACACTATTATAACTCTTATTTTTATTACTAATTGGATTTAATAACTTTGAATCATCATTTCTTTATGACTTGATGAATTAGAGATATTATTCCTATTAGAAATAATAATTTAGATGTTATTGAGAAGAGGAAAAATGGTTTGTCACAAAAGACAAGTGTTGACTTAAATCTTTCCATTAATATTTATAATACATACAGAGGAATTCTGGTGTTTTTAGTCTGATGAATCAAAGAGACTATGGTCGCAATGTTAGTTTCATGTTGGGAATATTGAATCTTTAAGCAGATGTATTTGTATCAAGAATTAATGTCATTGAGCCTATCCTGTTATTTATTTTCTTGAAGGTTACGTTGTTTGGTTATATTACAAATATTCCTAAGCAAAGATACTTTATTATATTTTCGTGTTTATCACGCTGCATATGCAAAGAAAGGATTTACTCACTAGACCCTTCTGGTCTAACCCTCATTTTCTATTTTAAAAATATGCGGTGCAGGAACTGCGGGGGCTAGAGATAGTAAGGGGAAAGGGAAAATGTAATTATTTTCCTAATCTGATATTTGCTTTTAAAGATCTGCATGAGATTGCTTGTTTTGGGAAGATACATGTTGTTACACATGTGTTAGTACAGGATTTTGTTTGGAATTTTTCGTATGTAGATTCTATACATATAAGAATCCTTGTACTAGAGGGACCATTGTGGTGTAAAATGTGAAATGCCCAAATCATACAAGATTAGAAAATAATCTTCAAGATGAAGATCAAGAATATGAGTAGAGAGAATTTTCACCAATCTTCAATGTATTTCTTGAGAGAAAAGATTACAACACTAAATCAGATTAATTGCAGAAAACTAATTACAATTAAGAAGCTAATCCCTATTTATACTAAAAAAACAGGAAATGTCTAACAATTACAAAGCAATATAAATGGAGAACTTGAATACAACATTAACGCATATACTTGAACCCAACATTCTCCCCCTTTGGGTTCAAGTTCGAACTCTTGTAAATCTTGTCTTTCTAAGTCCAAGCAGTTTCTCCAGCCTCCTCAGTGCATTCCGATATTGCAATTTTTCTTCAACTAGATTCAAGGCATTAATCAACAAGTACCTTTCCTTTGGACTCATCCTCTCTAACTCCGCATCTTTATCATTATTAACTCTCCTCATATCCATCACCCGTCTAAACATTCGAATAGTACCATCTGAAAATTTGTTCAACTCACTGAATCTCATGAACTTCTTTATCTGACCCTCAGCATCATATATCACTCCGAACTCCGGTTGTTCAAGAATCATGTAAAAAAGGATAAGCTTCAATGTCTTCTAGCTCTTGATCAGGTCTCTTCAAATTAATAATTCTCTGATTATCTTCAAGTCCCATTTGGACATCAATAACCATAGAAACTTTGACGTGACTTCGCATAAACCTTTTGATCGCATTAAAAGCCACAAGAACTCCTTTTCTATTTGTCATATTCCGGATTTCGTGATACATATACTCCAGATCTTCTAAATACAAGTTTGAGAAGTCAGCTTTACTAAATCTCCAGATCTGACCATCTTGTCGTGTCACTGTGAATACTGGATACCAGACTCTGAGAAGTCTTTGAGCATCAATTTGTTTAATAGACACAACTCGATGTTTGGTCCGAACTTGGCTTATCGGGAGACGCTTGGCTTTGAGGAAGTGCTTATACTCCAGATGATAATCTTTGGTTTCCTTGTGGATACCAATGATCTTATCAGCACTTAGAGCTTTTCGGTGCCGGAGGAAGATGTCAAAATAGATGTCTTCAAGATAAGGCTCTCTAATGCTTGCCCTGTCATAGCCTGGAAAGTTAGCTCGAATTGCAAATGGCACATAACTCTTTGTAAAAATCTCGGTCGGATCAAATGGCTCTCTAGGAGTATCGGATGCACCAGCTTCAACTGTAATGGAGGGTTCCGATAATGTCTGACGATCTCCCTGAAATGGGAATACTGGGTCTTCTTCATTGATGTCACCTTCAAAGTCAAAATATAACTCAGATGATTCGTCAATATTATCTATATCTTCTCTAAAATCCTGTTCTCCACCCAGTACAGTAGCAAAAACATCGTTAAAACCAACATTGGCAGACAAATCCAATAATAGCCTTGTTCCTACCGTGGAGTCTGTCGACTTTTCAACCATTGGCTCGATCAATGGATTTGTCTCCAATACATCATCATCTTCCACAATGATCGGCTCGATAGTTCTTTCCCTTGTAGACTCAGGAACATGACTTTCTACATTAACGTCTTGAATAGATGGCTCTCTTTCAACACTTAGAGCTTGAGCAGATGACTCAGCCACCCTTTGTCTTTTTCTCTCCCCCTTATAATGAACAGGATCTTCCGGATCATCATGCCTTCGTTTGAGTGAGGTGGCATGAACTCGACAAGTCTCTTCTAGAACAGATACCCATCCGGAAAGGGAATCAATGGAACTTTTAAGAACTTGGGTGTTTGATGTGATTAATTTATTGACTTTAAAGAAGCCAAAAGTAACCACATCCTGAAAGGCCAAAAACTCTGAGGCTCGAACATTGGGGTTTTCATCAATTTGTTGTCTCAGGAGCCCAACCAAATCTGCATCTTCTGCATCAGGATTTTGGGATGACATCAGTTTAGCATATAATAAAGATTTAAGTTCGTCTACCGATTGCTTTTGTACCGTCGGAGGCTCAGGTACAGGCGATGGTGATGGCGCAGATGGTTGATCTTCTTCTACTTGCTCCTTCCCCTTCAACAGTCTTTTGATACTAGCAATTTGAGCATCCATGTTGTCTTGAACAGCCTTTAGAGCGCCGTCCAAATATTCCCTTGACACAAAGTCTGGTAAAATAACTCCTGGATCACTTAGATTACCAGTTGAGACAACAGTTAAGTAAACTGTTGTGCCTATGTTCAATGTTGGCAAAGTGGTAGCACTGTTAGGACTTCCGATCGGTCCTCGTGGGAGGTCAATTGACACCACTTTGGTCGTTCCGACGAGTTCACGAAGAACCGTAATGGGAGCAACAGATACTCGAGACTCTTGTGTACCTAAGTGTATCGGCTCTAGACTCGAGGTGCACAGAATCGAAGTCGTAGACTGGGGCAGCGGCCTACTTGTTTCAATATCTACATTTTCCAAGTGAGAAGTAGATAGCATATGTGTTAAGTCCCCGTGTTGAAATAAAACAGCTGGTTGTTGAGAACCAGTTGATTGGTCGGGGTGGGTGTGGAAGTGCATAGCTGGGCTAGCTATGTCTTCTTCAATACCAACATTCAACGGATGAATTTCCATAGCAGATGTGGGTGCCCGACTATGTGTATCCGCTAGGATAGGAGCTTGATCTTGATTTTGTGCTCCACTCTCACACTCACCATATTTCTCTGCTTCCCTTCCATTCAATCTCTTAGCATTTTCAACTTCAACTCCCTCATCTTCTCCTTCTACTGGAATATCTGACAAGTCTTCCAGCATTCCATCATAGTCATCAGGTCTGGCTCCAAAATCATCAACATTAAMCGATAGAGAATGCAGACTTGGACAAGTCTGTGGAGCTTCAAACTTTGGAAAGATCTCATCAATATTATCAATCACTGCTCCTATTTGAATATTCTGTGAAAGAATAGGTTGAGCAGGGTTGTCAGCATCATCATCATCATTGTCATTGTCATCATCATCACCCAGAGCTGTCTGATTGTCGGATATTGTATCTTTCGAACTTGATGAAGTCGAGGAAGTACTATCTGATGAAGTACTATGCTGATCAGAGGCTCCCCGCTCCTCGTCACCCCTCTCAGTTACATTTTCTCTCAACTCACAGCCCTGTTCAGGTAACCCGTGTTCCTGAACACTCTTACCTATAGCTAAACCCTCTCTCTCAGCTGAGGCATGAGGTGATCCCGGGGTAAGTTCAACCACTTCTGGCTGAACTATAGGATCTATCACTCGTCTATAGTCTATAGCACACTGAGCCCTCTAATCAGCGAAGGCAAATAGCTCGGGTGGAATCTCCATGATTGAGTCCAGATCTTCAACTTCGGTATGTTGCCGAATTCTAGTCATGACAAACGTCAGCCCCATTTCACTATAAGCTCTGGCCCGGATGTCTTCACTTGAGTTCATCATGGCTTTTATGAAAAGTTGCAAAAACCGTTGAAAAGGCACGAACTGTAATAACCGGATCCTGGTTATTACCTAAGGTATTAAATACGTGATTATCTGATTTAATAATTACGTGATAGTATGATAATTGATACATGCCGGTATGTAGAATTTGTGAATTAATTGGATATATATTTTTTTTTTTTGTGAGTATATATATATATGTGATTATTAGGCATGCATGGAAGTATGGATATATATGTATGTGCATGCATGTTCATGCATGAGGTGTAAAAGGGAATAGGAAGGCGGTTAGCCGACCTTCCCATTTTTGGGAGGTATAAAAAGGGGGCTTCACCTCCTCATTCAATTGCTTGCTATTTTGAGAGAAATTTGAGAGGATTAGAGAAGTGTTGTCCGGTTTACAACAAGGGAGGTGATTTCAAGTTGATTTCAAGTGTTCAGTTTCAAAAGGGATCGATTTCTATCATTTTGGTGTCAAAAGCTTTAAAAGGTGAGTGATTTCTAACCTTTTTGTATAAAGATTCTACTAGTTTCAATTGCATGTTTGTATTGTTCTTATTTGGAAAGAAACCATGAATTTTTATTGTCCAAGTGTTTATCCGGACAAAGAGTGACCGGATAAGCATTTAAACCGGACAAGCCTTAGGCAGTTTATTGTCCGGATTGTCTTAAACCGGACAAGCCTTGAAAGGTTTATTGTCCGGATTGTCTTAAACCGGACAAGCCTTGAAAGGTTTATTGTCCAGATTGTTTTAAATCGGACAAGCTTTAAACGGTTTAGTGACCGGACTAGTTTAAACCGGACAAACTATGAGAGGTTTGTTGTCCGGAGTTGGTAAACCGGTGGAGTGTTGAGCGGTTTATAATTGGTAGTATTACTTATGATTTTTTTAAAACTGAGAAGTAGTAATACGACCATGTGGTGAGCGGTTTAGTCTTAAACCGGACGAGTCTTGAACGGACTGTTGTCCGGATTTGTTATCCGTTCAAAATGAAAATTGTTCTAAGTGTTAAACCGTTCAATGAATGTGTGATGTGTTGACCGGACTTGATATCCGGACAAAGTGGACTTTAGTCCAAGTGTTTTAAACCGGATGATTGTTGACCGGACTTGTTGACCGGATTTGTTGACCGGACTTGTTGRCYGGATTTGTGAGGATGTCTTGTGTTTTAAAAGAAATTATTTTCTTATCATAAAAATGAAGTTTTGATTTAAATGTTTTCAAACTGATAATAATTCCAATGACTGCGGTCTATTCGGAATTATTTTGCAAATGTTTTGATGAAGTGATAAGGGTGGCATATCAAGGAGAGGTGTCCATTTGATATAAGGGTGGCATATCAAGGAGAGGTGTCCATTTGATATAAGGGTGGCATATNTGTGTGGTATTATATAACACTTTCTATTATATCCCTTAAGACAACCATGGTCTGGAATCTTTATTTCTTTGTGATTTAAGGATTTAGGATCAAGGTTCTTATTAGAAATCATAGTCTAGATGTTATTGAGAAGGAAACGTCAGGTTTGGCCTGAATCTTTGTTTAAACCTTAATTGATAAAGAAAAGGTTTAAAAATGGTATTAAATGGAACCCGATTGGTTCAAAGGTATGGAATTTGGATAGCTATGTGGTTAGCTTGAATATGGAAAATGAATTGGTGTTACCTTCTTGTGTATTCATATATTTGTGATATATGTGAATAATTGTTTTATAAAGATTTTGGTGATCCTTCACCCTGCAATTACATGATTAGGGTAACTCACTAGACTTTTTAGTCTAACCCTCGTTTTTTGTGATTTTAAAATGTGTATTGCAGGAAGTATAGAAGGTAAAGGAAAGGAAAAGATTTAATGCTTTTCTTATATGCGTTCGGCTGCAGATTTGCTTTTTGATGATTAGTTTTGTTGTGTAGTACAAGATATGTATTTTGTATTTTTGGACCTTGTATTTGGTCATGAAGGTAGATTCTTGTACTAAGGGACCCGGATGTATATGAATATGTATTTCTTTGGTATGAAATATGTATTGCATGCAATGTGTGGGTTGGGGCATTACACGAACTTTCTGGCTTTTGACGGAAATCTCTTAGCATTAACGAGCTCGACCAGTTCATTCCATATGATGAGGGCATAATCGTATTTGCATGAAAAGACAATCCCATGGAAGAACTTTATAAATGAACTACTATACGTGTCGATTCCCACAGTTTTTGACGTCAGGCATCTGTTGAGAATTGAAAATAGTAGGTGCCAGATCGATGGTAAGAAACACCGTTTGAATTGAGACGGGTTAGTCAACTCTTACGAGTATCTTAACCATTTGATGTCGCGGCAAAGTTCGTCATCTGTTACAAGCGTTTCAAAGCCTGTGGAGCCCAGTCCAGGAAGATGTAGTATTCTTCTAAGTCTCTTTAATGTCAATCGGCTGACAAACTCGTCTATGCTTCCTTCAAAATATAAAGTTTCTCCGTCTTTGGCCAATGTAAGTGTACTCCAAAACTACTGTAGATATACCATGGGAACTGGTGTATTGGCAGAAAGGGAATAGGAAATAGGGTGTCCGCGTAGGATTTCTGGGATTATTTGATACTCGGCAGGCAGATCGAAGCTGAATGAATGGTTGTTTGGTTTAATTTCGAGATATTGGCATTGAGGGAATAAAGTTGTATCGAGTATAGGTTCATTTAATGGCTGGGCTTGGTTATTTAAGTTGTCAGACCTGACAAATGGAATGTGAGATTCCTTGTCAGACTGATGTTGAAGATCCGTCATTTACCTGTAAAATATCTAAAATATTAGAACCCGAATTTATGAAACAAAGCAAATTTTTCTAAGTAAAAAAAATAAAGAAAATTGAAAAACTAAAAAAAATAAAAACTTAAAAAAAATACTAAAATATTTAACAAAACATTTTAAAAAAAAATTAACCAAAGAAAGGAAAAAAATCTAACTAAAAAAATATTAAGAAAATAAAGAAAAACTTTAAAAAAAAATTAACAAATTTTTTAATAAAACAAAACTAAAAAAAATACTAAAAAGAAACAAAAACTAAAAAAAAAAAAATTATCAACCGGATTAGAAATTCGGTCAACAAAAAAAAATCCTAACTCCAAAGCTAAACCGCATAAACTTATCAACCGGATTAAAGTTGATCGGAGTAAACTCTGGTCCCCTTCTCCGGTGAATAATCCGGCAAAAACACAAAAAACACTAAATCGATCATAACAACAAAATTAAACCTAAACTAATCCTAAAACTAAATCGGTCAAAACAGAAGATATTAACACTTAAACCATTTTATTAGAATCGATTCATTTTAAGATTCAAACTTTTTAACAGTCCAAAATTATTAGATTCAGAATCAAACTATTAGATTCAATTAATCACAGTCCAATATGAAATATAGTCCAAGAGTTTAATGAATCAAGACCAAATGTAAACCTTAAGAAAGGATGAAGAAAGAGAATGATTAAATGAAGTTCTTGAAAGTCTTGAGCGATTTAACAGAGATTAAGCGGAGACGACGATGAATAGGAACAAGTGATTTATGGTGAATGTAAAAAATGAGAAGTAAAAATGAATCGAGTGTTTATAGTCAAAGTCAAAAACCGTTCAGATTCTAAACCGCTCAAAGTTTATCCGGATTAGGATAAATTGGACAAGAGGTGTCCGATTTAGAGAATGTAAAAGAACTAAGTGATAATCCGGACAATAAATCGCTCAAGGCATAGGCGATTTAGAAGAACACCGGTCAAGAGTCATCCGTTTTAAGAATAAACCGCTCAAGAGTCGATCGATTTATGAATAAATCGCACAAGGATCAATTGATTTAACAATAAATCGCTTAAAGAATGAATTAAATCGCACAATCAAGGAATTAAATCGCTCAACAAACAAGCGATTTAAAGACTTGAAATGCACAAATGAAACAAGCGATTTAGCAATCTGCTCAAAGTAACCAAGCCATTTAGAAATCCGCTCAACTCCTTGTAAAACGAGTTTAGCAATCTGCTCAAAGTAACCAAGCGATTTAGCCTTATGCGGATAAGAGTTTATCATATAGCCTTTTGTCCGGATTAGTCTAAATCGGACACTATGTTGTCCGGATTTGCAATAAATCGGACAAGTGTTGTCCGGATTAGTCTAAATCGGCCAAACACTTATATTTTTAAACTCTACATCTTTCAAAAAATTAGATAATGTCTAAAAACCTGTAGGAAAAAAATTAAACTGTTAGTCCAAACAGATAAAATCACTCCCCCTCAAAATATGATCAGATAAACAGACAGATAAAAATCCACACTCCCCCTCAAATGTAGATTTCCACGATCAAGAAATTTAAAATCAGATAGAAAATTGGAACACTGACTTGTATTTAAAACATACAGATATTTGACCAAATGAATTTGAATTAAATACAATTCAATAAATTGAACTGTTTTTAATAAAAATTCAAATTTTCAAATTWARCRTACCTAACTTAGATACAAGAAAGCTAAAGCGTTTTTCATCTAAAGCTTTCATAAATAAGTCAGCTAATTGAAATTCTGTATTTACAAAATACAGTTCAATGGTTCCTTTTTCTACATGATCTTTAATGAAATGATACCGGATATCTATATGTTTGGTCTTTGTGTGTTGAACAGAATTACAAGAAATAGCGATTGCACTTTTAGAATCACAATAAATGAGAATTTTGTTAAAATAAAACTCGTAGTCTCTGAACTGTGTCTGCATCCATAAAACTTGAGAACAGCAGCCACATATTCTGCTTCGATAGTAGATATGGATACACAGTTCTGTTTCTTTGATGCCCAGCTGACTAACTTGTCTCCCAAAAATTGTAGATGTCTCGAAGTGCTTTTCCTGTCCAACATACAGCCTGCATAGTCTGCATTTGAGTAACATTTCAGTTCAAAACTAGTACCCTTCGGATACCAGAGTCCAAGATTAGCATTCCCTCTTAGATATCGGAAAATGCGCTTAACGACACTTAAATGGGACTCCTTTGGATTAGCTTGATATCTGGCACAAAGATGTGTTGAAAACATAATATCAGGTATACAAGACGTCAAATACATTACAGAACCAATCATGCCTCGGTATATTTTCTGATCTACAGCTTTTCCAGACGGATCAACATGTATTTTCGTTCTATGAGTCATAGGTGTTTTTATAGATGAACAATTTTCCAAATTAAATTTCTTCAGGATATCAAAAATATATTTTGTTTGACAGATAAAGATACCCGAAGATAATTGTTTTACTTGAAGACCTAAAAAGAAGTTCATCTCACCCATCATGCTTATTTTAAAACGCGAAACCATTAAGGCAGAAAAGTTTTTGCAGTATTTTGGGTTCGTAGATCCAAATATTATGCCGTCTACATAAATTTGTATCAAAATAATATCCGACTTTTCCTTTTTAATGAAAAGGGTTGTGTCAATATTACCTTTCGAGAAGCCTGACTTTACCAGAAATTCTGATAAGATGTCATACCAGGCTCTCGGAGCTTGTTTGAGACCATAAAGAGCTCGGTCAAGGATATAAACGTGATATGACTTTGACTGATCCACAAAACCCTCCGGTTGAGCAGCGTAGACTTTTTCCTTGAGAAGACCATACAGAAATGTTGTCTTGACGTCCATCTGGTACACTGTGAAGTTCTTGTGTGCCGCGTACACCAAAAACATCCGTATTGCTTCAATCCTTGCTACCGGGGAAAAATTTTCGTCGTAGTCAACGCCTTCTTGTTGAGTGTATCCTTTAGCAACGAGTCGGGCCTTATTTCTGACAACAACGCCGTCTTCATTCTTTTTGTTCTTGAATACCCATTTTGTACCGATAATCGTCTTATTGTTGGGACGAGGTACCAATCTCCAGACTTTGAGTGCTTCAAACTGGTTCAGCTCCTTTTGCATTGCGAGTATCCAATCCGGATCAGCTAAGGCTTCAGATACCTTAGTTGGTTCAATGTTGCTAAAAAACATGGAGTATAAACACTCATTAGCTGTAGCAAACCGTTTACGAATAGGTGCTGATGGTTCACCAATAACTTGATGTATTGGGTGATTCCTGGTCCACTTCTTGCTATGAGGTAGGGGAACATAGGAGCTTTGATCTGAGTTTTGATCAGTGTAAGTATTTGGGGAGTTTATCGGAACAGGTTCAGGTGAAGGTTTAATATTTGGAACTGGAATAGGTTGAATATCTGGCTGAGGTAAGGTATTTTCATCTTGAACGACCGATATCTCTTGCACTTCAGAATTTTCACCCTCTTCACGTTGAACTGGACCGTCAGGAGTTTCCATCTCTATTTCTTCATCGACTACTTCCGTTTCATCTTCAGTTTCAGTTACTGGAGCATCAGGAGATGGGCCAGATAACTGTTGTTCAATTTGTATATTCCTGGACAAATCATTAGACTGATTAGATTTATTTTCAAAATATTCTTCATAAAAGTTCTCAAACAATGAATCTAAATCAGTATTATTAGAATTAGAAGACTCAGGTTTATCAGCTTTATGCGTAGTATTAATTATCAGCCTGGGTCCTGAACTGAATTGTTCAGAAGCCACATCAATGACTTCATCAAAGGAGACGTTCACGCTCT
Source organism: Cynara cardunculus var. scolymus (assembly GCF_001531365.2). Taxonomy (NCBI): domain Eukaryota; kingdom Viridiplantae; phylum Streptophyta; class Magnoliopsida; order Asterales; family Asteraceae; genus Cynara; species Cynara cardunculus. The sequence goes on from NW_020202012.1 coordinate 36,252, forward strand.
CATTGATGATTTTATTCCTCTTGTTGTAGACCCTATATGCAGCAGACGTTTTTGAATAGCCAACGAAGACCACTTCATCAGCTTTAGCAGCAAACTTTCCTCTGTCCTCTTTGTTATTTAAAATAAAACACCTGCAACCAAAAACTCGAAAGAATTTGATATTAGGTATTCTTTTGTTTATTATCTCATACGAAGTTTTACCAAACCTTTTGTGAACGAGGGATCGGTTCTGGGTAAAACAAGCAGTCGCCACTGCTTCAGCCCATAAGAATAATGGAAGCTTTGAGCAGGTAAGTAATGTACGCGCCGCTTCCACCAATGTTCTGTTCTTACGCTTAACGACACCATTCTGTTGCGGTGTCCAGGCTGCTGAGAACGTATGTGTGATACCGATGGATTCGAGGAATGAGCCAAGTGTATTGTTCTTGAATTCAGTTCCGTTGTCAGTTCTGATTTTCTGAACTGGCAGTTGCAGATTATTTTGGACTATCTTCGAGAAAGAGATTATTGTCTCGGCCGCTTCATCCTTTGACCTCAGAAAATGAACCCAAATATATCTCGAGTAGTCATCGACTATGACCAACACATACTTCTTCCCGTTAATGCTTTGGATTCGCATAGGACCACAGAGATCCATATGGAGTAAATGTAAAGGACGATCGATGTTAAACTCTATCTTCAGCTTATGTGAAGCTTTCTTTAGTTTGTTCATCTCACATGCACTGCATACATGATCTTTATGAAACTTTAGGTCTGGGATGCCTTTAACCAAGTTGTCACAAACCAACTTGTTCAGATATTTGAAGTTTAAATGTGAAAGACGCGATGCCATAGCAGATTCTGCTTCAAGGATGCCTTGGATATCAAGCAGACGTCAATATTTACTTGTGTGTTGGATAGGTCAATTGTGTAGAGATTTGATCTTCTGATTCCAGCTAGAAGCTCCTTACCATCAGTAGTTCGGATGCTGCATTGGTTAGCTTTAAAACAGACTTCTAAATTCTTATCACAAAATTGACCTATGCTAAAGAGATTATGTCCAAGTCCTTCGACATACAACAATTTTTTTATCATTAAATTCCCAAAAATTACGTCACCGTATCCAAGGATAGGCGCGTATTGATCGTTTCTGAATCTTATCGTACCTCCAAAATATTCAACATAGTTAGATAATAAATCTTTTCTACCAGTCATGTGCTTAGAACATCCGGAGTCAAAGAACCACACATGCCGGTTAACCTGCAAAAATGAATCAATTGGGTTTTGGTACCCATTTTAGTTTGGGTCCTTTAAGCTCAGATCTCGTTGGCGGTATACTGTATGTACCAAACCAATGTTCTTTAACATGATATTTCTTAGATAAAGCAGTTAAAGCAGAATGCATGAACAGATAAGGCTTAAAAGAAGTAAAAGACTTAAGTAACTCATTCAATCCACATGGAGAATAATTATTTTTATCATTTCTAATATCAAACAATTTATCAACTGAATATTTTTTTACAGAATTATTCAATGTCGAATTATTTAATACAGACTTATTAAAATTATTCTTCTTCTGTCAAGTTGAAGATTTTTCTTCTTCTTTTACCCTCCAAACCTTCTTGAACTTCAACGCGGTATCTGAAACAGGAAAAATAAAATCATCATATTTAAATGAATGATGAACTTTATGTTTCATTTTCTTATTTGTAAGCTTCTTCTGTTTCCTCGAATTCTTTTTAGTTTTAATCTTTTTATAATACAAATCCTCGGAAACAGGTTTTCACTAAAATTCTTTTCTAAATCTGAAGCTAAGTCAGAATCCTCAATCAATTCATTTTTAACAAGGAAATCTTCATGACTGGGTAGTTTTTTCGAAAAGTCGAACTGATGAATCTCATTGTCCAAACAGACTTCTGAATTCAAGATATCGGAAAAATTAATTTCTTCATTTAAAATATTTATTTCTTTTGAATCAGAAGCTTCACTTAAAGATTTATTGCACGAAAAATACTCAGACTCAACATGTTCCGCTTTTCCTTTAGAATTTTGTAAATCCTCAATTTTATTTAAAAATTCTTGCATTTGTTGATTAAATGAAAATCGTTCTTCATTTAAAATTTTCCAACTGAACCACTTGTTTTTCTAAAATTAATGTTGGAGTATAAAACTTTAGTTCAGCGGGTTTTGATTCAAGCTCTGCTTTAGAATAGTTGTGAAAATAATCATTTGAAAGTACAGAGTCTTGATTTTTATAGCTATCATTTAAGTTTTTATAATCAAACGGAACCTGCATTTCTGTCTTTTCTTTGATGATTAAAATCTTCTCGTTGTTCTACCTCATCAGAAAATTTTGTAAATTTAATTGAAAACTCGGGTCCGCAATCAAGATATTCAAATTTATATAGAGTCGGGGTATAATATAAAGTTTTTCCTAAAAATTTTGGATTTTCGTACCCCAACCCTTCCCGAGGGTTAAAGAATCTTGCTTCAAAGAGTTTGTTCAGAAAAATTGTTTGATCAGTCTGCCCTCTCTTATATAAAATTTCTTCCTTAGACTTCAGTTTTTCATTTAGTTGAATTATTTGTAAATCAAGCTTATTATTTTAACAACCAGTTCTTCTTTAACTAATTCTAACGATTTATATCGTTCCTTGGAATCAGATAGCTCGGCTTTTAAGATATTGGATTTTTCATTAAATGTTTTAGATTCAGATAACAGAGATTTAGCCAGTCCAAATTTCCAGCATTTTCATCAAATAATTTGATGTATTTTTCTTTTTGCGTTTGTAATTCTTTTTCAAAATTATTTGAACGCAATTTTTTTGTTTTTAATTGTTGTTGGAAAGATTGGGGTTTAAGCATCATCTTATGCATCTGATTAATGCATGATTTCTCCAATACCTTTTCTTCCTCTTCAGCATTATGTTCTTCTCCTTCATCTGAAGAACAACTCTCAGTTCTAGCCATCAAGCATATGTGTGCAACAGCCTCTGATTCTTCCTCCTCATCGGTTAGGTTTAACCAATGATCATCTTCTGCCATCAGTGCTTTACCCGCATCTTATTGTTTTGAGAGAAGAAATTTGTTTTTGTAATAGTCGGTATTTCTCGTTACCGGCTTTCTGCAGTTTACAGCAAAATGGCTTAGCTTGCCACAGTTATAGCATTTTGTATGCTCATCAGCTACGCCTTTTACAAATTTCTTCTTCTCTTCCGGCTTCTTCTCAAATCTCTTTTCTTTATATGTCTTTTTCTCACCGAATTTATCTTTAAATTCGTATTTTGAGCCGGACGAGAATCTTTGATTGTTCGAGTGCGGTCGTTTCTGAAACTTCTTTTGGAATGCCTTAGTTAGCATCACCATGGCATGTTTGATTTCATTCATTTCAGAGTCAGAATCAGTGTTGTCACTGCCTTCACTCGCTGATTCACTTGATTGGCTTATCTCTTTCACTTGCTTCCCATATCTGCTTTTTCCTTTCTTCTCTGACACAAACGCTAAAGGATTAGCAACTTCCTTTTCTTTCTTCTTCTTAGAATCTCGGACCTCCAAAACTTCTTCCTCGTTCTGCTTCAGAATTTCATAAACCTCATGTATGTCAATATCAGATAACGATTTTTTTAATCTGATATGATAAGCATAAGGTTTCCACTTTGGTTGAAGGTTGCTGAGGAATTTAACATTTATCTCTATGACAGTTTTAGAGATTCCATTCTTAGTCAGCTCATTAAGCAGTCTGGTAAGCCTATCATAAACATCGTCAAGACTATCTCCGTCTTTAGCCTTGAATTCTTCATACGCAGATATACAATTAGTTATTTTCAACTGAGTTCCCACTTTGGAACCCATCATCATCTTTTCAATTTGAACCCACATGCTATGACCAGAAGATTTATGGCTATCAATGCTTGTGTAGATGTCGTTGGTCAGTGCTTGCATCATGTAAGACTTGCATAACACATCAGCATGGGCTCTTTCCTTCTCTTCAGCAGTATATCTGAACTTCTCTTTAATCACTTTTTGTGCAGGTCTGCCTTGTTCAGGAACAGCAGGTGTTTCTCTGTAGAAAATAGCATGACCTTCCATCAAGGATTCCATGATCAGATCACTTTCTTTCATTCTCTCAATGAAGTTGAGGAATCTATCCCTCCATTGGTTATAGTCCCCTCTAAACAGCACAGGTGGCTTGGTGTCAGTACCAATAGTCATTGCCTCTCTTGAACTCATTATCTCAGATATGTATGATATAGGATCAACTGCATTTCAAAATTTGTATTAAAGGATTAGGATTTAAAAGATATTTTAATTAAATCGCATACAAGGATTTGCACACATTCAAGACTTAGAAAATATAAGCACACAAACTTATCCAGATTAGAAATCCGGTCAAGCTTATCCGGATTAGAAGTCCGGACAAAGAAGATAGTCTTAAAATTCTAACCAAAACAAGTTATCTGGATTAGATATCCGGACAACACATAGATTTAAATTGCACAATGAATTAACAAATCCGGATGAGAAATCTGGTGAATTCCAACACTTAGTCAAACTTCACACAAATAAGAAATCTCAAATCGGATGATTCAAACACTTAGTCAAATTTGCGAAAATGAAATACGGCCGTAAAAAGTCAACAAGTCAAAGTACGTACAAATCCGCTCAAATTCAAATCACTCAAATATTCAAACAATTCAAATCGCTCACACTATGAACTAAATCGTTCACAACATGAACTAAATCGCTCACAAAGGAAAGTCAAAGTTCGTTCAATCAACTGTTCAAAAAGTCAAAGTACGATCAATTTAAATCGCATACAACAGTTCAATTAAATCGCACAATCTAAATTGTACAACAATATCGCTCAGGTAACAACCGGATTATGAATAAATCGCACACCAAATAGACTAAATCGCTCAACAAATCGTACAACACATCAACGATTTACCAAACGGATTAAGCTAAATTGGCCACTAAATCGTATAAGAAACAAGCGTTTTACCTCTAAATCGAACAAGCCTTACCCGGTTTAACCTAAATCGCACAAAATCAATTCACAAAAAAAAAATCACAAGACTTAAATCGGATAAGCTTTAAGCGATTTACACTTAAACCGATCAAGAGTTATACGGATTATGATTCAAGCAAAAACACAATTTTTAACACTTTTTCACCAAAAAATGGATCAAAACTTGAAAAAATATGAGTTTTTGAAGAACACGAACAGATTCCGAAAACTCAAAAATCGATCAAAAATGGTTCAAATCTTGATTAAAATCGAAAAAGATGTGAATCAAAGTTGTTCAGAATGTAAATGTGAATTCAGTAGTATGAATTATATCAATTAATGATCAAAATCTAAGCGATTCAAGCCAAAATTGCGATTCTGGACCGAAGAACATCAAGAACAGTTGAAGAACACGATGAACAGATTGTTAAATCCCCTAAAAAATCATGCAAAATCCTCGTTAATATTTTTTAATCCTCTAAACAAATTGCTACAGATAGCTCTGATACCAATTGAAATGCCCAAATCATACAAGATTAGAAAATAATCTTCAAGATGAAGATCAAGAATATGGGTAGAGAGAATTTTCACCAATCTTCAATGTATTTCTTGAGAGAAAAGATTACAGCACTAAATTAGATTAATTGCATAAAACTAATTACAATTAAGAAGCTAATCCCTATTTATACTAAGAAAACAGGAAATGTCTAACAATTACAAAGCAATATAAATGGAGAACTTGAATACAACATTAACGCACATACTTGAACGCAACAAAATGTATTTCTATGTATTGAAATATGTGTTATATGCAAATATGGTGTTTGGGGGTGTTATGTAACACCACACTAAAACGGAAGCTAATTTCACCAGGTAATATTAGATTCAATATACATCTCTAAAACAAAACGGGATACAAAGTTATTCACCAAAAGAGATAAGTATCGTTGTGAAGGGGCATATAACTACCCTTACATACTATATATATAAATAATATGTACATAAACAAAACAAAAAAAAAATACCCAAAATACGAGCTTTAAATAGCGACCAACTTCTTCAAGCTCGACAATCCTACATTAGACCTTTACTCCTTTTCTATC
>NW_020202013.1:0-10442 GCF_001531365.2 Cynara cardunculus var. scolymus
TAAAGAGGCTGGAGCCCTATGAAGATGCTGTCACCACTCGAACCCTAGGATAGGATCCAAGAAGCACTTGGTTGATTAAGCTATCCATATTCAACAAAGCTGACGTGGATTCAGCCCTTTTTTTCCAAACCCTAGCCATTCCTCTCATCTCTTTACCTTTTTCTTCCACCATTAACATCCTCAACATCTTTTCAACCTGTTTTCTGTGGACATCACCATCAATCTCCATCGCAATGCCCCACTGATTACAGCTAAACCAACTATTCGTCTGCTGCTCAACTGAGAACGGCCAACAAATCAATGGAACTCCATTCGATATACTWTCCATGGTRGAGTTCCACCCACAATGTGTCAAAAACCCTCCGATTGATGGGTGGTTCAGAACCTTTTCTTGAGGGCACCAACTTGTCAAGAACCCCCTATGGTTCGTAGCCGCCAAGAACTCTGGTGGCAGCATTGGCGAGTCTCCATAAACTAGGTCGGGTCGGATTATCCATAAAAAGGTTTGGTTACTGTCAGCAAGTCCCCATGAAAATTCAACTAGTTGCTCGGGTGTCATCACGGTTATGCTTCCAAAATTCACATAAACAACTGAATTAGATTCTTTTGAGTCGAGCCATTCCAGACATTCTGTCTCTTCTTTCCAGAGACTCGAACCCAACAACTGCAAATCATTGTTCACCATATTCTTTTCGAGGATATGCAATGGCCCGATCGAGTAAATGTTAGAATAAATTGAAGAGAGCTCGTTTAATACATCGTGCTCTAGATCGTCGAAGGTGTTGAGCACGATCGCCGAAGCTTTCTTGGCTCTGGTCGTTTCTTGGATCACAAAGTTAACCATGAAGTCGTCTGGATCTGTGGTTCTCAGGAAAGGTGGCATGTTCTTCAAGCGTATGCCTTTCATGCTGGGTATGCAATCTACGATCGTATCCAAGTACCCATTGGTCAAATCACCAGAATCTGCACGCATGATTAGAGAAAAATCAAGAACWRAAAGTCCACTTCCTAAAAGCAAATGTAAAAATTAGTTACYGAGTACCTTTAAGTGGAATGAATCCTTTTTCCATTAGAGTGGTATAGTGTGCAAATGCCAATAAGCCACAAGCACTAGTTGTCCAAAACAGAACTYTAGGAATCCCCAATTCCTCTGCTGCATCGAGTGTGAAGCTCATTACACCTTCGGAAATCATACAGCTCACTCGAGGTATCGTTGTGGTGTCGTTGAGTTTGGCGAGGAGGGTTTTCAAAGGTTCCAAACAGGTTTCGGATGTGGACTTGCATAACGACAGGATGCTTTGGGTGGCGTCTAAGTTTTCCGGTGGCGGAAGACCATCAGGAATGGTCTCGAATTGGAAAGAAGGGTGGTGGTTGAGGATGTCGGAACCCTGAACCTTGAGGAGGCGACGGTGGTTGAATTCGGTGTTGACAAAGGTGATATGGAAGCCTTTGGAATGGAGGATTTTGGCTAGTTTTAGCATAGGGTTAATACAGCCTTGTGATGGAAAGGGTACGCATACTGCATGAGGTTTCTGCATCTCATCCATGGATMCTATTGTGTGTGTGTTTTAGTGTGTGTTCTAAATGTCCAGTATGTGTACAATTTATAGAAAGTAAACATTGAGAACACAAAAACGATTTGCATCAACCAACGAGAGTTTCTATTGGAGCSATTTTTATRACACTACAACAAAATCGGGTTTATATGACACTTCCAAATTGTAAGTGTCATAATAGACCTCTTTATAGGATTTAGTTTATAGGTCCAAAAAAATAAAGTGACCTATCYAAAGACATTGTAATAAGTTTATATGACCCTTTTTAATGTCGTAATAAAYTTTTAGGACACTTTTAATATAAAACATCTCATTAGCAATTTTATAGGACACTATTTGAAAAAATGTCCTATAAAAACAAGTGTCCTATAAAAAATTGAGTTTATAGGACATTTTCTAAAAAATATTCTATAAAATTGCTAATACGACACTTTTTATCAAAAATRTCTTTAAAAACTTGTTAAGAMGCCCAAAAGTGTCATATAAACTTATTACAACGCCTTTAGATATGACACTTTATGTTTTGGTCTTATAAATTAAGTTATATAAAGCGATCTATTAGGACACTTAGAGATTGGGGGTGTCCTATAAACCCAAATTTGTTGTAGTGCAACGAGAGTTTCTATTGGACCCACTTTTATAATTCACCAACATTTTTAAGTTCTTGTACAAAAGCCGACCTGCCTATGCCCTCCCTAATTTAGATTATTTTTTTGTCTTTTTTGTCATGAATGCACTCTCTCTCATCCTAGATGTAGGCCTATAATTTTTTTTTAGGTGGTGGTACAATTTGACTATAAGAAACAAGTAAATGGATGTTTTCACAAAACCATCATGGGTCTCTTGGTTAGTTCATTACTAAGAGAAAAACAATGCATATCAACTTTACCAAGGAAACTTGTGTTTGTCATTGTAGTTTTTTAAATATATATGATGACACACAATAAATTGATATGGTGACATCTTTCATGACCCTGTAATTTTTTACACTATGATGGAGAAACTAGGGGTGTTCAAAAAAACCGCCGGACCGTTCAAACCGGGCTGTTTTTGGCGGTTTGAGCGGTCTGGCGGTCCGGTCTGGTTTGAAAAATAGCCGAAACCGGACGGTATGGTCGGTTTGCGGTTTAGACTTTTTTTTGGGCGGTTTGGACCAACCCGACCGCCATATATATATATATATATATATTATTATATATATATATATATTATTTTATTTTAGTATTATAATTATTCAGCCCAAACATAAAGCATAAAAATGTCCTAAATCCCCTAAATCTAAATCCCTATTTTGGTAATTCCTAACCTAATCGGCTAAACCAAACATCCAGTAATCCACCGTCCACGATTCCACGGCATCCACTGTCCACCTCTTTTTCGTTCCTAATTGTCGCGACGTCGCCTAATTCATCTAAATCCCTAGTGTTTTGACTTTTTTTTTAAACAATGAACACTAAGATTTGGATTCTATTTTGACTTGGTTTTTTGGTATGTTTTACATATTTATTTGTTTGGACTTTGGACTTTAGATTGTTTAAATTGGGTTTAAATTTTAATGACTGCTTCAATGCTTAGTGGTTGGTATACAGATTACTCACATGTGAAGGACACTTATTTTTTAGTACTTTTATTGTAGAAAACAAATCTCCATGGGAGATGATTATGATTGGTGATTAATATTTATTATTCAAATTTATAATAGTACATATGACACTAGGTTTTTTGGTTTTAATGTTTAAAGCCCATTAAAGGCCTAAACCGTCTAAACCGGTCAGACCAGACCGCCTTTTCGTGGTCTGGTTTGACCGGTCTGGGCACTTGGTTTCAAATCGCTTGGTCTGAAAATTTCACAAACCGCCATTACAGTTTGTTTTGTGGTCTGAGGGCTTAAACCGCCAAAACCGGACCGCGAACACTCCTAGGAGAAATGGTGGCCCGTTCAATAGAGTGTCCGCCCCTATCTCCTCCATCTCCCATGATGACTGTTCACCCACAACCATCCGGTGAAAAATATGCCGAAAACATAATATCTGGCGAAGCAAACACACATGAGCCTACAAATATCACCTCTTGGAAAAAAAATGCATGTACAAGACCTTAAAACACACATTTTGCAAAACACACACGCTATCTATTTCGGCTTCAATGTGTGTATGTGTGTGTTTGAGGATGACCGTGTGYTTGAGWCAKAGATGGTGATATTATATCAATGTGTGTGTTGGCTTAGATGGAGATGATCGATTGACTCATGGAGTTCGAGACGCAAAGAATGTGGCTAACGACGATGAGGCCATGAGGGGACGGGTGGTTAGTTAACTACGAGAAGGAAGATAGAAGGTGATGGACGAGGTGGGACGCTGGAGGGGCGTGCGTGGGTGTCAAGGGAGGGTGAGCCATGGTGCTCAGGGGAGGTGATGGGTGGTGGTGGCCGGTGAGATAAGGAGAGAATCTAAAAAAAGAATCAAARAACATTGGAAAAGTATATCGAAATATATGTCAATTTAAAGATAATAAAGTGTCGTTATTGTTTGCTCCAATTTTTGTTATATTTCACCGAATTTGATTTAAAAAATAGGTGGAGATTCTTTTGTATTTTAGAAAATTTAACCACGTCTTTTAGATTGTCCCAAACAATGGTTTGGATGGAATCTTCTCTCCGAATCTTTTTTTTTCCCAGTATTTATATATTACTATATATAAGAGAGAAGGAGTAAGGATTACGTGAAACCAACTTGTTTTCATGAGATCAGTGAGACCATTTTTTTACACTTGAAATTTCATAACAAAATACTATGAAGGTAAAAGAAAACCAAACCTTCACAACAAAAACATTGTGAAGAAAAACATTAAGTTACCTTCATATCGTTTTACTGTAAAGTTTCAAATATAAAAAGATGATCTTACAAAATCAAAACCGAAATCTTATATATATTCCCATTTTTTTTGTTAACCCAATAAATAGTACAACTTTTGTTAATCAGGGCATTTTCTCTTTTTTTTGTTATTAATACCACATTTCCTTAAACATTTTATTCAATTAATTATTATATTTCTTAAATATCACATTCACTTAAATCTTTCACCTATTAAATTTCTTGTTTCACCTATAAACTTACTTTCTGGTATTACTTGTAAACTTTAAATAAAAATCGTTGCTTTATTTTCTGGTTTCACCTATAAACTTTAAATAAAAATATTTTTTTTTTCATTTTCTGGTTTCACCTATAAACATTAATTATCTAATTGCACCTATGACTTTTAAATAAAAATTATGGTTCTTGGTTTCACCAATGAACTTTGATTGTACGGTTTCACCTATGAAATTTGATTGTACGGTTTCACCTATGAACTTTAAACAAAAATAATTGTTACACTTTCTGGTTTCACCTATAAACTTTGATTATTCAGTTTCACCTATGAACTTTAAGCAAAAATCATTGTTTCAGTTCTATTTTCATCTATAAACTTTATGATTTTATCTTTAAATTAAAAAATTATTTAAATTTTATTACTGATTATTTTCAAAAATAAAATATGATTATTTTCCAAAAAATAAAAAGTCATTTAAACATTAAGTGGTTTGGTGCAGAATGATTAAGAGACCGTTTACAAAACACTTACCCGATAAGCGTTTACCGGTAAAATTCAACACTATCACTTTTATACATGGTAAGATTTTAGTCCAACGAAACGGCATTAGATACAACAATTTACCTGGTAAGTGCTAATCGTGGTAAGAGTCATCGTCCCCACTTACCGGATAAGACTTTCGGTCCTTGTCTCGCTCTTACCGGGTACGATTCTTGGTCCTTGTCATATTCTTCCGGTAAGGTAATGTGATTTGGTAAGCACTTGCCCGAGTAAGCGTTTGATAAACAGCCCCTAAGTGATTAAAATTATTAAGAGGCTTTCATGATATAATGTAAAAAAAAATATAATTGTTCGGTAATTGTTTACAATGGAATTAGAGTACTGAATAGGTTAAAGGAAGCCTATGATTCAAAATCATTCAGAGGGTTTTAGAACTATTAAGAGACATACATTTTTCTTTACCAAACAAGATTTACTTCTTAACGGTTCAAAAACTGTCTCTTAATGAAACTATTAAGATGTAAACAAACAACTCCTTACATTCATCCTTATTAAAATATATCAAGTAGTAAATATGTCTAGAAATAACAAGTAGATAAGATGCCTTTTTAAAACCTAAATAGATGTTCAAAGAAATTATTACTAGTTACCATGATGTAGATTGATCACCATAAGAGGGAGAGAGTTATCATCTTTGGACTTTCCTAAGTTCAATGCATCAATTAGGAATTTTCTTCTATTCAACCGGCCATCAATAAATATATTAAAGCAACAATGATCGGTAATGATGTGACATTATAAGAGTGAATTATTTCTTAAATCTGAAAATATGAAAAGTTCTGAACATATACTGAAAATATTATTAAGTATTAACTGATGAAGAAGTTTTATTTTAACTCGGTCGAATACTTGTTTAAAATTTTTATCACTACCACGAAACGTGTGGCGCCCACRWTAGTGATTGATTAATTGTATTATAGTTTTGTGTCTTAAAAGTAGAAGAAWAAAAAGTAAAAAAAACATCGTATTTTCACATTTTAAATGATTACGTTCTTTGTAACATCACAGGTTAATCGTACCATATATTGTCCGCTTTGTTTCCCATATGGACTCATGGTTATAAAATGTGTTTGATAAAGAAAGTATCCAGTCCCTTATAAGGCAACCTTTGTTCCCCTCCCCAACTGATGTGGAATCTTACGTTCCACCCCTTTTGAGAGCCTAACGTCGTTCTTGGCCCATTGTTTGGTTCCCGACTTTGATACTATTCTCAAGATCCCAGACTAATCGTACCATATATTATCTGTTATGTTCACACTTGGATTCATGGTTTTAAAACACGTATGATAGATGAGGTATCCAGTATTTTATAATCGAGAGGCTTGCTCTTCTAACTCAGGAATATTGATTTCCTTTCTCACAAGATCTAAGTCACTAGTAGTATAGCTGGTCCTCTAAGCTAAGGTTCCCAACCCTCGCGGGCAAACAGTTCGGTTCCCGGCTCTGATACCATCTATAACATCCCAGGCTAACTGTTACCACATATTGTCTACTTTGCCCAAACATGGACCTACGGTATTAAAACACGTCTCATAGAGGCGGTATCAAATCCCTTACATAACAACATTTGTTCCCTTCCCAACCGATGTGGGATCTTACATTCTTGAACTTCTTTTGAACAGATAAATCTTTGAACTTATTTAAATCAAACAAACAAATCATTGAACTTACTAAAATCGAAAAAACCCAACAAACTTACATATTTTAAATAATTAAATCCCTAGATATTTTTTTAAGATAAAATTATTACACTTATAAAACTATTTCTCTATTATATCAATAAATTAGTAATGAAGTACAATAAACCAATAAACGAAATGATTATACGTCATCTTAATTGTCTAGTATTTATTTTCCAGATTCATATGACAATTAGAAGATAAACTAATAATTNAATCATATTACCTAAAATATTAAAAACAACTTTTAATGCATAGAATACTGCAGATTCATGTATGAAATCTTAAATTCTCTTAATTTACAAGTTAAAAAACACATGGTACAAGTTAATTTTGCACCTTTTTTTGTCTCATTATCCCAAGATACCTTTTGGGTTCCTCCACTAATTTTTTTCTCTGATCTCGATTTTCTGGACATGATGTTTGATTTCCCAAAGACACTGATTCCTTCTAATATCTCCTTGTTTTCGGTCTCGATTGTTGATTTCTCCACCACTTGGTTTCTCCATGCTCTTCAGGTTTGACATTTCTCCATGTTCTTTTCTCCTTTTGCCCTTGGGCTCTATATTTTTGCTTCGATTTCGATAATCAATTTCTGCTCGGTGTTTCTCCATCTCTGCTCGAGCTTTTGATAATCGATTTTGTGTTCCCTCTCTACTTTATCTGAAATGTTTTCAGAAAACTTTTGGTTTTTGAAATTGGAAACGTTGATCCCGCTCCAAGAACGTCGATTCTCACTTAGCTCTACCCGTGACTACGTATAGGGCTACAACAATTGCACTTAGGTCACAGCAACCAAAACACATTTTAAGTATTTGCTAATGATTTCTGGGGTTTGCTTTGATTTTTGAATTTAGGGTTTGAAAGTGGATTCGCTAGAGGTGAATCTTCACTTCTTTTGTAACAATCTCACTCCATACAATTTTAAAATCTCAGGTTAGTCCATGGATTTGTTTTTTCTTCATTTTTTATCTGTGTTTGAAACTGCAACAATCTAGAATACTAATTTGCATTGCAAGTGTTCATAAGCTATTTTTTGCACTTGCAAGTTGTGTAAATCTGTTCTTCTCAATTGGGTGCTTTAATTTTTCAAATTCTTTCATTCGAAAGTTACTTTCTTTTGCTTCAAAGTGTATATGAGTTTGATGCTTATGGTATTTATGGAACATGCGACATAATTTTTTTTACTTATTTGCACTTTATTCCTGTGTGATAATGTTCAGTTTAAGCTTTCTTTTCAATGGAAAAAGTCTTTATATTGTTACAACTATAAAAGGAACAAAAAAAAGTATTTGAGGTGCAATTGTGAGATTTTAGTATTTTTAGATCTTGTATTGTGGTGTTGTTTAAGTCATCCTGCTTTAACATCCTAAAATTTAAAACGAGATAAAACATTTTATACCACTATAAATTTTCATAAACATAAAATGGTTTATGTAACATCCCAAAATTTCGAATACTTATATATAAAAAAACTAGTATCCCATGATCAAACATTTACATTGTAGCGGAAATAAAATATCTAATCTTAAAAATTATATCACTATCTAAATTACAATCTTGAGGAGCATAACTTTGCTCTATATAACAATGTCTTGATCTGCACATATCCTTCTTTGAAGTTTATCCTTATATCTCTTTATTGCACTTTTCTTTCTACTCAAAAGCCATCTAGGTAAAAAGTTTTAAAAGAGTTTTGGGTGAGCCTTAGGCCCAGTGAATCCACGGTTTTCACGCACGAAGAACAACTTTTACAATAAACAATTTTCACGAATCTTTATAAATTTAGCATGCCTTGATGAGAATAATACTTTTCACAAAATAAATATTTTATAGTGCGTGTCTACATCACTGTAAACAGAGAGATCTAGGACAGAGATATTAGAGAGAATTCTCTATTATATGATTAATCAGAATGTATATCATTTACAAGAGAACAGACACTATATATAGACATAATTACACGGAAAACCCTAACCCTAAAGCCCATCAAGCCCATCGGGCTTGGACACATTACCATAAACATGTTACTTAATTAACACTCCCCCTTAAGCTGCCCAGCTTGTTACAAAAAAATGTGATTCGGTTCCCTGGTAATGCTTTGGTGAAGACGTCGGCTAATTGATTGCTAGTTCTGACATGAGAGGTTGAAATAGATCCATCTTCAAGCTTTTCCCGATTGAAATGACAATCTATTTCAATATGCTTAGTTCTCTCGTGAAATACAGGATTGCTTGCAATATGGATAGCTGCCTCATTGTCACACCATAAATTCATCGGTTTAGATTGATTAAATCCAATCTCTCCCAATAGATTACGTAGCCATATCAACTCACAAGTAGTTTGAGCCATTGCACGGTATTCAGATTCAGCGCTTGATCTTGATACAACATTCTGCTTCTTGCTTTTCCAAGATACCAGATTCCCTCCCACAAAGACACAGTAGCCTGTTGTTGATCGTCTTGTTGTAGGGTCTCCATCATAGTTTGCATCAGTAAACCCTTCTATGACATGATGACCATGGTTTTGTTACTTGATGCCATAACCAGGAGCTCCCTTCAGATATTTCAAAATATTGCAGACTGCATCCCAATGTGTAGTTCTTGGAGACGACATAAATTGACTCAATACACTTACCGGAAAGGCAATATCGGGACGCGTGATTGTCAGATAATTCAGCCGTCCCACAATTCTCCTGTACTTCTCTGGGTTCTCAAGAGGATCCCCATCATCAGACTTCAGCTTTACATTCGGAACCATAGGAGCTTCACATGGTTTCGTGTCGATCATGTCAGAATCATGTAGTATGTCAAGGCAGTATTTTCGTTGAGATAGGCAAATTCCTTTATGATTCCGAGATACCTCAATACCCAAGAAATATTTCAGTGGACCAAGGTCCTTAGTTTGAAATTGAGATGCGAGGAATTCTTTCAACTTCTTAATTCCATTCTCATCACTGTCCGTAATCACAATATCATCGACATAAACCACTAGCAGGATACATCCAGAACCAGATGAAGTAAAGAACACTGAGTGGTCATATGAGCTTCTTCGTAACCCAAATGTAGTTACCACAGAACTGAACCGACCGAACCATGCACGAGGTGATTGCTTTAGGCCGTATAACGAGTTCCGCAATTTACAGACCTTCCCAGACTCCCCCTGAGAAACAAACCGGGGGGGTTGCTCCATGTAGACTTCTTCTAGCAGATCGCCATGTAAGAAGGCGTTTTTCACATCTAATTGGTGAAGAGGCCAATTATAGGTAGCATCTAGAGAGATGAAAAGCCGAATAGACGCCATCTTTGCAACAGGAGAAAAAGTCTCAGAATAATCCACTCCATAAGTTTGGGCATACCCCTTTGCAACCAAACGAGCTTTTAACCATGCTATCGAGTCATTAGGATTAACTTTCACAGTAAACACCCACTTACAGCCAATTGCGCTTTTACCAGCAGGTAAATCTACCAAATCCCATGTGGTGTTATAATCAAGAACATTGAGCTCATCAATCATAGCATCCCGCCATCCAGGATGAGTCAAAGCTTCTCCAACC
>NW_020202013.1:14693-16673 GCF_001531365.2 Cynara cardunculus var. scolymus
AGATTTAAAGCAACCAAGATTAGTAACTAGGATAGGTGTTTATTTGGGTTACTAAACTATTGTCGAGGATTCATTAAGAGTTCCGTAAGTTGCATATTTTAATGTCAGCATTCACCTAGACAACACAACGAG
Source organism: Cynara cardunculus var. scolymus (assembly GCF_001531365.2). Lineage (NCBI taxonomy): Eukaryota > Viridiplantae > Streptophyta > Magnoliopsida > Asterales > Asteraceae > Cynara > Cynara cardunculus. Next base: position 14,826 of record NW_020202013.1, read on the forward strand.
TTGGATTGAGGTTAGAAAAAAAATAAGTATTTCAGTTACTGGAAGCAAATGTAAAGTTATGGGGAAAAAAAAAGATTGATAGTTGTCAGAAGTACTAGAAAACATTGTGGTTTCCTGTGATAACTTGAAGTTCGAAGTAGACTTAATATTGGTGCAACGAGGCAAGTTTGTCGCTTACACGTTAAGTCAACTGTATGGACATGAGAATGTTATTCCGACAGATGATTGGGAGTTAGTAGCATGGTAATTGCATGTAAGTTTCATAAATATTATCACCATGGCTCAAAGTTTATTTTGTACATATATCACAATAGTTACAAACACATGTTTAATTATAAATGGGAAACTTTGGCTAGAGATTTTGTTTAGCTTTATTAAATAATTATGATGGTGAGATTCATTATCGTCCAAGCAAAGAAAGATAAGAATTGATCAAATTACGAATTGTAAGGATAGATATCAGATTGAGTTTAAAAGATAAAACTCAAACAATATGGTAAGAAACTCTTTGATCAGAGAGTGCTAAGAAATGAATAATGATTTACCACCTTGAGTTGCTATCCATAAAGTCAGATGAAATCTTGTAACTTTTTGGAGAAAAATATGGACTCTAGCATAGTAGATCTGAAAAGTAATGTAATAAGGATTATGTAAATTCTTGTGCCTAAAACACACTGATAGGGATAAGATATAAAAAGAAAAAAAAATTCAAAGTGTCAAAAAAAAAAGGGGGACGTTAAGATGTCAATTAAGTGATAATAAGTCAGGGAAAGCTCCGAGATTCGGTAAGGACTAATATATGCCTAAGAGCCTATGTACAAAGTCAAATTAGTAAAACAAACATTGGTTCGAGATCTTTCTAGTGAGGTAAGTGATGCAACATGTGTTCTCTACTATATAGAGAGATGTCAAGGCAAGTTAGAGCATGTACTATAAGTTATGATGCAATACCTCAACAATATTTAATATGAATGTTATTTAAGCATTAACGACTTTAGCAACTATTAGTATATCGATCAAGTATGCATCAAACTATCAATAAGAATATTGACATTGTGTATCATGTTCGATAAAGTATCATGAGTAGTGCTTACCTACCGTCCATCATGTTTGATGAATACTTCCAACAATGTTCAGTTATGGAACGGTACATTTAGTAATTTCATTTTCAACCATGAAAGTTATGTCTGCATAACTTCTGCATTAGATGCATGGAAGTGCAATATCCACATATGTTACCAGTATAAGATAAATAACGACATGAGTATAATAGAAATGCATAGTACATTTAAARTTATGCTAATRGGAGAGTTCAAATCARGGACAGATGGATGTTAAAGACATCACTTTAGAAGGGYATGATCGTATTATGCTAAGTAAATAAGGTCCAAAGTTTTTTTTTTTTTTGACAAAAGAGTTAGTGGAAGAACTCATAGAAGTAATCAACCACGTTGGCCAACATAGTCAGAAAGTGAACAATCGATATTTTGTGTCGAATTCGAGAAAGTTTTAGCTAATAAGTCACTTGTTACAAGTTTTGGCAAAGTGTCGAGGTCATCAACAAACTCAGTTATGTAGAAGATACTATTAAAGTATTGGTCAGGAAACGAAAAGATCGAAAGACAAGACTACATCCTTGGAACTAGTAATGATACGAAATGAATTGGAACTTCTATAGTTCAAATGTCATGGTAGTCAAAAATAAAATAATATATATATATATATATATATATATATATAAACTAAGAATTTCTATCAGCTTAGCCAGTACAATTCCGAGGACGGAATTTTCTTAAAGGAGGGGAGATTTGTGACACCCCAAAATGAGGTAAATAAATAAATTAGAAA
>NW_020202013.1:17658-30702 GCF_001531365.2 Cynara cardunculus var. scolymus
GACAGAAGGTTTCAGGTTGGACAAAGAATAAGAAGGGCATACATAGAGACTTGTCTAGTCCATTTAAGTTCAATATTTAGGTAAAATCATCTATGATAGATGAATTTGTAAAGCAACCAGGTATGGGACGGGCTGACATTAAGTTATATATTTATTCTTTTAAAGTCTTCCGCTGTGAACGGTTTAAAGTTTTAATTTAGTCATTATTTTGGAGTGTTTTTGGAGAATCTGTTTCAAATTACGTAACATCTTTCATGGTAAAAATATGGGTGTTACATGAGGCACCTAAATCAATGACCCATTTGGAGGAGGATGATACAAAGAATTTGCCAGAGTTACCTGTCTCAGCAAAAATAGCAGTGGAAGTAGTGGGGTGCTCATTTACCAGATGAGGTTCCTCTTTGTGTCTCATAGTTGTGTCATCTGATGTAGTTGCAGCATGTGCTAAGGAGAGTCTCTGATTTCTAACATGTCGTTTCTTGCAATTAAACTTAGTATGACCAAGTTCATGACAGTAGTGGCACTCTACGTCTAAGTTAAAATCAGTTGGTCGATCATTGTGGCCTCCTCTAGTGCTACCCCTTCCACGATAGCCACCTCGAAAACCGCCACGGTATCCACCTCGGCTAAGTAAAGCCGAATTATGATCAGATGGTGGAGTAGGCTGGAAATCTTCATGCCGAAGTACCCGAGCAAGAGTCTCTTGAAGAGAAGGTATCACAGATTCATTTAAGAACTGAGATCTGATGGAATTATATTCTGGACGTAAGCCAGTTAGGAAGCTTATGACATCAATCTGTTCCCTTTGAGTCTGCATAGTTTTCACATCAGTACTCAATGGGATAAGAGAGTTCATTTCCTCATATATCTTCTTGAATTCCATGGCATAGGCGGTAAGTGATCGGTCCTGTTGTTCCCCACGATGGAATGACTTACATACACTGTAAATCCTTGAAATATTACTTTGTCCGGAGTACAGGAAGTCAAGATATTCTATTAGCTCTTTCACATATTCACAGTGACTGATTAAAGTTGAAACGGAGGGCTCAATAAAATTTTTAATTTGCAAGAACATACGGGCATCTTGTTGTAACCAAAGGTCACGATTACCCGTAGTGGGAGGGTCAGATTCCAGATGGGAAGCCATTCCCATACTTCGAACATACAAACGAATCGTTTTGATCCATTCGAAGTAATTGTTACCATTAAGCTTGTTTTCTGTAACTTTACTACTAGCTGAAATTATGTCAGGAACACGAGTACTACCGGAGGCTTTATCATCAGTGTTCGTCATGTTAATCAAATCAGAAACGAACACCCAAGGGACATATTATCAAAGGAAACCAGACTAAACAGATAGCAATTAACAGAGTTTGACCAAACAGATGAGATCAGATATGTTGCGGCTAGATAACAGCAAAGACCAGAAAGATGCCGGAAAACAAACCAGATGGGGATTCTGACCAGCAAAATTAACAGAGTTACTGTAACTCCGGCAATGAACAGTACTCCGACAATGAACAGTACTCGGCGATGAACAGTACTCAACAATGAACAGTACTCGACGATGAACAGAACAGTACTCGACGATGAACATAACAGTACTCGGCGATGAACAGTACTCGGCGTGAACAGTGCGGCGGCGTGAACAGTACTCGGCGTGAACAGTGCGGCAGCGTGAACAGTACAGCAGCGGATTAAACGCTAGGCTCTGATACCATGTAAACAGAGAGATCTAGGACAGAGATATTAGAGAGAATTCTCTATTATATGATTAATCAGAATGTATATCATTTACAAGAGGACAGACACTATATATATACATAATTACACGGGAAACCCTAACCCTAAAGCCCATCAAGCCCATCGGGCTTGGACACATTACCATAAACAGGTTACTTAATTAACAATCACAAAGCAACAACGTCATGGGAGATGTCTACCTCACACAGCATTACCTAGCGAACTCACACAGCATGTCCGCACTTACGGCTTAGACAAGCTCACAAAGCATGCTCGTCTTTACAAAATCATACCGTAGTACATCCCCATTGACACACAAGTACTCAAAACACATATTATAAAAATATCGAACTTTTCAYGCATATATAACATATCAAAAATCTCGAGAAATTTCAAATAACTTTTGAATAATAAAGCATGCAACCATTTTAAAAATAAATCACGTGTAACTCACAATACATGGCGTAGCCAAAACCAATATTTGAAGTGGCTAGTGTCTCCCCGATTGATGCCAAACTAACTATGATGTAGAGCACCCTCAACTCTCATTACAGCGTCCACCATCGCCTTTTCTCACAATAGTTCGCCTTCTTAACCCCAAACTACACATAAAACTACAAACTCTCATGTTATACTAAGCCCCATCGGCGGTTTCACGGAATATGAAACGATAAGCCATAATAAATGGTCGTAGGTTTCATGACYATTGAGTTTCCTATCATTAAATTGCATTCAATTTTAGGGTCTAAACCCTTCACTTTGATCGCTTTACACTATGAGTCCTTGAAATTTAACGACTAACAATTCCTTTATCTTTTTTTTTTGTTATTACAAACTTTCCCCCTTAACAAAATTTCGTCCTCGAAATTTGCTTATGCAAATAAATGATGAATTAACTCACTATATCATCAATATTTTGAGTTCATATTATTCTCAAAGCTAAACATATTCTCTCCCCACTAAAGCAAATCAGTGGGAGTTTGTCACCAAAACTTTATCCAYCAACACCACTCTACATCTATTTTATCTCATCTTACCATGTGTTTTGCATAAACACTTCTCTATCAATGTTATTATATCCAAGGATATTAAACCATCTAACGACTTCTCTGCTTTAATCTGGTTTAAGACTAACCCCAAATTAACTTAAATCACCACTCTCATTACTATAAATCAATCTTTAGTTGCACATCTATCAATAATAAAATCTTCCATCCTCAGTTTAAGTTTAGATTTCAGTAACCTAATTCACTTAAAYTTTGCTCTGATACCACTTGTAACATCCCGAAATTTCGAATACGTAAATATAACAAAACTAGAATCCCGTTTGGCGTCGAACTATATGTGATGTACAACACCGTCGACTTTCATTACAACGTCCACCGTCGTCTTTTCTCACAATAGTTCTCCTTCTTGACCCCCAAACTACACATAAAACTACAAACTCCCATTTTATACTAAGTCCCATCGGCGGTTTCACGGAATATGAAATGATAAGCCATAATAAATGGTCGTAGGTTTCATGACCATTGAGTTTCCTATCATTAAATTGCATTCAATTTTAGGGTTTAAACCCTTCACTTTGATCGCTTTACACTATTAGTCMTTGAAATTTAACGACTAACAATTCATTTTTTTTTTTTTTGGTTATTACAGTTTAAACCCATGAAAGGGAAATTCTCTAACCAAACACAATAGTCAAGAATTAAAACATAAATAACAACCTAATAATCTAATCTCAAGTAAGCTAGATTACAGTCGGGTGTTACTATGTCTCCAAAATTTCAATTTYTGCTCAAGTGCTCCCAAAAATCTCTACCCTTGATGCTTTAGTAGCACCAACCAAGTCTCTTAGACAGTATTAGATCCACCACTAGTAAGACCTGAAAGCCACATAATCAAGAAACACGTGTTAGGCCTGACACCTAGTGAGATCATACAAAAATCATTCACAAGGTAGGTAAGAAAAATAACACAATGTGTTATCCAATCCGCAATGATAGTATTATGCAATGTATCACAACAAGTTGTCTCAACTTGAACAATATACACAAGAAAACATCTTTCAATGACGGAGGAGACCCGTTTCCATCAAGGTGGCGAGAACACGAAAGTACTGCCACATAAGTGATGTTACTAGGACTACACCTCAGGTTCATGGTTGTAGTGCACATCTCATCCATGACATCACCTCAAACCTTTGTATATCTTTAATGTCTACYCTAACGAGTTTCATCTTAAAGATTCTTGAGCCTTAGCGCCTACCCATTCTTCTAGCCGAGTTTCACCTCAAGAGTCTCAATGAACCATTAGTGTCTACTTATTAGCTATTCCAAAGAGTCAGCATTGCATAATTGTGCCAAGAGTTCACCTAATCCTCATGCATAAGGATTAGGGTCCAATATCACCAGACGGGCACATTTATAAACATATTATTCACATAATAAATTCGTATATAATCCATTTACCGATATATACCGTATTGCAATAAAGTGGGTATATTATTTAAGATGAATCCTCAAACGATGTTTTATGCACCCATAGCATGTAATCTATATTTACGAACTTGGATGCATATATAAATAATCAATCTTCAACATTTAAAGCCTTAAAATCATATTTGGGCCCTGAATACTTGGATTTTAGATAAGGGTTGTGGGCTCAGCTGCTATTGCGCTTAACTTCGGCCCATTGTGGACCCCACCAACCAAATGTGTGTCCGAAGATGGTGCGCCCTGCATCCAATATTTTCTTGACCAACTCCCAACATTTTCTGACCCCTAAGCTTCTTCTTTTGCTTTTGAATCCAGTGGCTTAAGCCCATTAGAAACCGCAAGACTTTGTTGATGGGAATTGGTGATGGCCAAAAACCGGTTCGATGTCAGGTTGGTCCTAATCGGCCCAAAATTTTCTTATAATCGGTTCCGACGTAACAGGCCCCGATCGAAAATGGTAAGACTGGTCAAGGTTCTTCATAACCGATTATGGGCTACGGGTCCCGATCCCCACCGCTCCTGGCATTAAAAAATAAAATTTCTTTTTAAATTTTTTTAATGATATATATTTTTAATACATTATAAAATTCGCAATTTGTTCATTCAAATACATTTTAAAAATATGTTTTAATATAAATAAAATTACATTGTCTTAAAAAAACACATTATAAAATTATTTAAAAATACTTTTATTTATAAAATTATTTGAATTTTCCGCCATAACCGGTCTCGGTCCCACGAAACTGCCAAAATCTCATACCGGTCCCGGGCCGGGCATATTTGGCCATCACTAATGGAAATGGACCCCGATTTGTCAAGGAACCCGATCCACCCGTCTCGGTCGGGAACGGGAATTCTCCGCTAAATCGTGGATGGGGACGGGGATTCCCGTTTGTCTCAAACCAGAGATGGGGATGGGGGCGGGGATGGTACTCCCCTCTCCGCACCGTACCCGTTATATATATTAATTAATAAATTATATATATATATATATATATTATTTCAACTAAAGCGATAATTTATAATTTCTTATTTCCTATTTCCTAATTAAGTTTATAATTTAAAATTGTTATTTTTTGGATGTTAATATGTAATATTTTGGATGTTACGTGAAAATACAATTACTTGATAAGTTTTGTATATTAGTCGATATGATTTTATATTACTCAATATCTTTTGTTACATGTAACTTTAATTTTTTTTTAGATTAAATTGAATTTTTTTAGTTTTAGGCTATTAGTTCTTATATAATGTTGTTGCTTTTTTTGTATTAAATTAAATTTATTTAATTTTTGGTTTTAAGTTTATTAAAAATGTTTGAGATTTAAAAATATATAGTCTCTCACATACTTAATTTAAAATAACTTACATAAACGAAAAAAAAAATCGCCATTTAATCTCCATTTTCCCATTAGAGATCCCATTCTCTGTTGGGTTTTTAAATTCAAGGGACTAAAAAAAACTCGTGTGTTACATTCGTATCGATAAAAAAGGCATGTGATGTGACTATAATATATGAAGAGAAATGCATTTGATGATTAAAAGATTTAATTAGCTAGAATGCTTTTCGACCGACTCCCAATAAATAATTTTATTATGAAAATGACATAAACGTGCAAATCTCTCTCTCTCTCTCTCTATATATATATATATAATATATAGGGTTAAGTTCACGTGAGACCAACAGTTTTTTATGAGACCCATAAGACCAATTTATGTTCATTGATTAACTTTATAAGCTAATAATCTAATGGTCTAAAGTTGTACGGTGACAATTTTGTGATTATTAAGAAGTCTCGTGGCAATTTTATGATTATGAATATTGAGATTGTAGATCTAATCCAATGGTTGAGAATTAATCTTACGGGTCTCACGAAAAACCCTTGGTCTCACATGATCCCAAGTCTCTCTCTCTCTCTCTCTCTCTCTCTCTATATATATATATATATCTATAAATCCTAATAAATAAGTAATTTTTGGGACACGTGTCGTGTTTCTGTGCGGCGGTTATTGATTTTTCCCGCCTAAACATATATCTAGACACAATTTTCACTTACGGTTCAAATAGGTCTATTTAAGTGAAATGTGCCCCTTCGGGCGGTTAATTTCACGTATTCATGGTATAACCGTCTTCGCAGGGTAATTGGCGGTTTAGAGTTCCAAAATCTGGAGTCCTCCTTTCCAGATTTAGAGACTCATCCAACGATTTCGCCTCCAGATTTAGAAGTAGGAGACTCAGAGGTCTCTGCATGTACTATACAACATCTGGAGTGAAGCTCTGCATGTACTATGCAGAGACTCTGCATCTGGAGTGAAACTCTACATGTACTATGCAGAGGCTCTGTATGTACTATGCAGAGGCTTTGCATGTACTATACAGAGGCTCTGCATCAAGCACTTAATCTTTTTGGCGTTTAAGCGTTGATCTTCTTTGGAATACAGCACGAGCTCTGTATACGAGACACTTAACTCTTGAGTAAGAGCTCTGTCTCTTGATGTCTTCTGCATTAGAACTTTGGGAAAATTCAGAGTTATAAGTCTGAATTTAACTCTGGAGTGGTCATCAAAACCTTATTTAAAATTTCAAACTCGGATTTTTGAACCATTTTTCACAAAGCAATATTATCAGCCAGGGGCTGCCGCCCCTTGGACCTCGCCACCGCCCCGGACCCCCGTCTTTTTAATCAAAATAAACTCAAATAAATATGCACTTCGCACCTTTCTTACCTGTTCGATATTTATCATGATTACATTGGTCAACAATTTAATCTCATTACACTTAAATGACATTAGTGATACAAATCATTAACATGAAGTTATCAGATATTGGTAATTTCTTAGACTTACAACATAACTATGAATTGTTTTGTCCCAAACTTGGTTATATAGTTTATTACCAGACTTAGAATACAACTCTGAACTCCTCTTCAAAGTTACGTTTCTGAGTTATAAGAAGTCAGAATTCTTGTGACTCAGAGTTATGCTCGTAGATACTTTCTAGACTTAGAAGACAACTTTGAATTCCTCTTATTCAGAGTTAAGTCCAGAGTTATTTCCAGCCTAACAATAGAATTCTGAATTTTGTGTTCCAGAGTTAATGTTCAGAGTTTTCTTTCAGAGTTAATGTTCAGAGTTTTTCTCATTTATTACACGGGGTCGAACCTAGTGTATATATATATAGGGACAAGATCAAATGTTAACCAAAGTTTTTGTATTAACTTTGCAAACCATGTCAACCAATCACAATCCATTCTTCTATTAGGTTTCTATCATGTTCACAATTTAATGCCAAGGGTAATTGAGTAATTTCATTTCCTATGTAACTCTCATACCATTAAAGGGGAGTTACAAAATCATAAAATCCCTAAAAATATACATTTATGATATTGATATTTTTATTTATTTTTTAATCTTGATCTTCCATTTTTATTGTTTAATGAGTTTTTGATTCGTGGAGGAAACACGGTAGTAAAATCTTCGGTATCGTTCAAGCTATTATGGATAAACGAATTAGAAAAAAAAAATCGAAAACATTGAGAAGATTAAAATGGTTTATGGTGACAATCGGATTTCGAGTTCGGGAAGTGAAGAAATTAACCAAAGTGAATGTCTTGGTAATGAATTAATATTTTATTAGACTCGTTTTAATCGAAATAATGTTTATTATGATGTGTTGTGTTTTTTGTAGTTCATATTGCATTGATAACTTTTTTTAACTATTAATACCTACCTAATTCACATGTTCAAATGGAAGTACATGCACGACTCATTTTCATATTGTCATATTACCGACTTTTATGAATCATGAACCATTGTGTTCATGTTACTTATATCATATGAACACAAGTGTTATTTTTTAAGCTTGATACCAAATCTTTATATTTGTGTAAGTGTTTGCACCCGATGTTCATAGCGTCGGGGTTATGTATTCATATAATTTTATACAATATGAACAAGGGGTGAACACGATATGAACAAAGGGTTGAACAACCACATAAGACCAGAAACATATATGAACAAAGGGTGGACCTTAAACGGTATGGATGCAATACATGTATAAAACTCCAATTGACAAAGAATCGCTCCTGAATGCGTTTATAATTAATGAACTATTGTTCAAAAGCTGTTCATATTATGTTCATACCTGTTTTTTTATTTATTTTCTTTCGTATAGCAGTTATTCTTATTATGTTCATATTGTTTTCATAAATGCTATGCAGTCCAAATTCATATATTTGTCAAAAGAAATCGTATATGATATATATATATATATATATATATATATATATATATATATATATATATATATATATATACATGTTAGTGTTGCATACGCGTGTCCTCCATAATACACCTCGAAATCGGCAATGTTGTGTTCTTATCTTCATGGTCTTGAAAGCCGAACTCCACTTCGGTTACGCGTATATCAGTTTCCATTCACATCTTTATCTGCTTATTCATTAATTTAACCAACCTTTTTAAATATAAATTACAAAAACATTTCTTTTTTTAAAAAAACATGCTTCTTTCTTCACCAAAATAAGAAACATTACCTGAAGTTGTCGTTCATCTAACCAGCCCTTGCATGCTTTTAAACATAAATTACACTTTAAATCCTCCAAACTTTATACTATTCATAATTTATTCTCTTTCTGTTTTCATTTTTTATTTTGTGCCCTTATCATATAAATTATTTATTAATTAAAATATATTATTTTTAAAAGATATTACATTAAAGTAAATAAACTTTTAACGTTAGAAAAGATTAAAAATATAATATGTTTTAAAAAATATTCAATATTTGACTTTTTTTGAAAGTATAGACAAGGCTTTTCTAATAGTATAATTTATAAAAAAAATTATTTATGTTTAATGTATTTTAATTATTAATTAAAAATGAATAATCGAAAGAAAATGTAACTTATACGCATTTTAATATTTAATAATGTGGGACACGCACGTTTTAGGTTTGGGTCACATAACAGGAATTACTGTGCATAGAAAGAGAAATCCTGATTGAATTCTGGCAACCGATCCTCTTGATTTACAAAATCCAAAAACTTTGCTGTTGTCCCTCTTTGACATTATATATTATATATATATATTCCATTCAATATCATCTCAACTTGCATACCGCTCTGTTGCAAGTTGATTTTGTGTTCTCTTCGTGTACGTCCTGCTATAAAACTAAACCACATTTCAAACACACACACACACAAATGGCATATATGGATTCAATGCCGAAACCTCATGCAGTTTGCATACCATTTCCAGCACAAGGCCATATAAACCCCATGTTAAAGCTAGCCAAAATCCTCCATTCAAGAGGCTTCTATATCACCTTCGTCAACACCGAATTCAACCACCGCCGCCTTCTCAAGGTTCTGGGCCCCGACACCCTCAACCGCCACCCTTCCTTCAAATTTGAGACCATTCCTGACGGCCTTCCGCCACCGGAAAACTTTGATGTCACCCAAGATATCCCSTCTTTATGCAAGTCCACCTCTGAAACCTGTTTGGAACCGTTTAAGAAGCTTCTCTCGAAACTCAACGAYACCACCGCCRTRCCTCCGGTGAGTTGTATAGTTTCCGACGGTGTAATGAGCTTCACGCTAGATGCAGCAGATGAATTGGGGATTCCTGAAGTTCTGTTTTGGACGACTAGTGCTTGTGGCTTCTTGGCTTATGTACACTATGGAACTCTCATGGAAAAAGGATTCATTCCACTTAAAGGTACTCCATTCTTGGAATATTAATAGAACCTTCCTTTGCATTTCTAGCTACAATAACTCATATAAACGAGCATCAAATTTACAACTCATCACTGTAAATTACCCACTTTCATTTGTCGGGTTTTTTGCACGATTTGTTTCTATTTTTAATACTTATTACAACACTTTCACATTGATTGTTTGGTCTGGAACACCTAAATTTAATGCATTTTTGGAAGCATACTTTAGTTGTTAATTAATATTTCTCTACACGTACAGATTCTGCTGACTTGACCAATGGGTACTTGGATAAGATCGTAGATTGTATTCCTAGCATGAAAGGCATCCGCTTGAARGACATGCCATCTTTCTTGAGATCCACAAATCCAGATGAATTTATGGTTAACTTTCCTTTTCGAGAAACCGAAAGAGCCAAAAAAGCTTCGGCAATCATACTCAACACCTTCGAGGAGTTAGAGCACGACGTGTTAAAGGAGCTCTCTTCTATTTATCGTGACGTCTACTCGATTGGGCCATTGCATATCCTGGAAAACAATASGGAGAAAAATGATCTGCAGCTGGTGGGTTCGAGTCTCTGGAAAGAAGAGACTGAATGTCTGGAATGGCTCGACTCAAGAGAATSTAATTCGGTTGTTTATGTGAACTTTGGAAGCATAACTGTGATGACACCCCAACAACTAGTTGAGTTTTCATGGGGCCTTGCTRATAGTAACCAGACCTTTTTATGGGTAATCCGACCCGACCTTGTTTCTGGAGACTCTCCAATGCTGCCACCGGAGTTCTTGGAGGCAACCAAGGATAGGGGCTTGTTGACAAGTTGGTGCCCTCAAGAAAAGGTTCTGAATCACCCATCAATCGGAGGGTTTCTAACACATAGTGGATGGAATTCGACCCTGGAAAGTATATCCAGTGGAGTTCCAATGATCTGTTGGCCWTTCTTTGCTGAGCAACAGACCAACTGCTGGTTTAGTTGTAATCAGTGGGGMATCGGGATGGAGATTGATAGTGATGTCAACAGAAAAGAGGTTGAAAAGCTTGTGAGGACGTTAATGGTGGAAGARAAAGGTGAAGAGATGAGAGGAATGGCGAGGGTTTGGAAAAAGAAGGCCGAATCCATGTCATCTATGGTGAATATAGACAACTTGATCAACCAAGTGCTACTTCGATCCTCGAGTGCTTGAAAGATTGTTGCTTTATGTTCTTCAATGTTGTACGAATGAAGATGTGCAATTTGTTGCATGGGATCAGGGATGTTGATGATGTGTACATGCATGCATAAATCATTTAATTTAGTTTGTACTTGAAATGTGTTTTTATTAAATCTGGAAAAAGTAAATGTGAGTTTGAATTTCTTTTATATCCGAATGTAAACGTTATCTTGCTCTTTATGGCATCTATAAATGTAACTTACACCCTTATTCAGATTACTTTTTTCCCCATTCAATAATAAATATCCTAATGAAAACTACACCAAAAAAAGAATTATATTGGTCAATTAAGTTAACATAGTTAACATAAATATATTGGTTGACAAAAAAAAACCTAACAATATATATATATAGAGAGAGGCAGGTTACGTTGAAAACCGCTCAATTTTTAAAAACCATGCAAATCAATTTCGACCAATAGAATATTTTCATTTTTTTAATTAATTTTAATCAATAAAGGCTTAATTGTCATTTACTTTGTTTTTTGATTAATAATGGAATGTAATATAATTTGTTAATTTTAGAAACATAATAAGTGGTTACGTTAAATATGATAGGATTTAATTGGTTTTAATTTAGTTTTTTAAAATTTAAATATATTCTATTTATTTCAGGATTATACGGATTAAAGAAATTGAAATTTAAAATCAGTTATTGTTTGATCTTATCAACAATTGCTGATGAATTTGTTTCATTTTTTTTGGTGATCTTATTCACTTAATGGTTATGAATTTGTATGGTATGGTAGATGCAGTAAGTTAATGAAACGTGTTCATATATCAAAAACTTTATCAATGAAATTGTTGCATAATTTACCATGATGCGAAACATATTCCGTTAGAAAAAGGGCACTAATTTAATTGAAAAAAGGAGAACAATTTAATGAAACGTATTCAGATTGTTTTATGAAAACGTTTATGGATGAAGTTGTTTAATAAAACTTTTATGGATGAACTTGCTGCATAATGTAATTTCTTTGGATAATCTTGTTTCCTTAGCAACAATTGTAAATGAAATTGTTTCATTTTTTTTCCCGGGTGATCTTGTTCACTTAATGGTTATGAATTTGTATGATATGGTGGATGCAGTAACTTAATGAAACGTGTTCAGAAACAAAAAAAAAATATCGATGAAATTGTTACATAATTTACTAGGATACGAAATATGTTCTTGGATAATCTTGTTTTCTTATCAACAATTGCTGATGAAATCATTTCATTTTTTTTTTCAGGTGATGTTGTTCATTTAATGATTATGAATTCGTATGGTATGGTGGATGAAGTACTTTTAATGGTTATAATTGTGAAACAAGTTCAAATAATGATTGATATGTTAATGTTAAGAAAATGGTGTCACTACAAGAAAAATGACCTTCAGAGAAGGTATTATTTTGTACTTAAAAGCTTCTCTAAAGCCTTTAAATAAGCTTTTCAATTTTGTCAAAGAGCTTCTCTGTGTGACGGTAGGTAAATGTTTTAGAGAGGGTTTTGGGAGGGTGTGTTTTTGTTAGCCTTTAGAGACACTTATTTGAAGCTTTAGATACACTTTCAAAACTTCTCTAAAGGTTAGTAAACTTTTTATTTAAAGCTTCTCTAAAAGTGTATATATTAGTGACACTTTTCAAGTATTTGTGACGTTTGTAAGAGTTACTAAAAGATACTTTCAGAAAAGATAATGGAAAAGTATCTCTAAAGCTATTGGCTTTAGTGACACTTTTAAAAAACCTTCTCCAAAAGTCCTCGTTAGTTACACTTACAAAATCTTCTCTAAATATGATATTTAGATATACAAACTCAAAATCTTCTCAAAATATTATCTTTAGTTACACTTTTAAAAATTCAATTCCTTCTCTAAAAAATATATTAT
>NW_020202013.1:33391-37041 GCF_001531365.2 Cynara cardunculus var. scolymus
TTTCATAAATTTTTAGCAAACCATTCATAGCCTACTTTTCATGTATGAACCATATGCTAGCAATAGTCTTTTCCTAGATGAACTCAACACACCCTATTCATGCTAGGGTCAATAGGACTTGTTTAAGGCTCTCCTCTCTTTGGCTATTTTCTTTTCTCACCTTTGCCTTTTTCACATATGCTTCATCATTCTATATATTTTTTTATTTTTGGCACTATGTGCTCTTTATGATGAAAGCATGCACATTGCCCCTATGGGACATTTTTGTGCTAGTAAAACAGAATCCACAAAGGCCTTAGAGCTATGCTCTTTTGTTTTTGAAGTTRTGGCCTATGTGGTATACCCTCCCCCAAACTTGAACATGTGACAATGCCCTCATTGGCTATGTTGGTGGAAAGTGTATAAAGCAACAAGGGGCTGTTTTGAGAGTTAAATGAAGAATGGCCTAAATCATACCCAAATGTGGATTGGTGTGTGAGTGGAATTTGGCTCAAGAAAAGACAGATGCTAGTTCTAGCAAAAACACAACTAGTAAGTGAATGGCTATTTACCCTCAAATTTATTTGGGCTATGATATCAAGAACTAGTTGCAATGATCATGTAATCAAGTATGAAAATAAAGTTAAAAAGTGAGAACTTATCCCCTGACTCTAATTAAAAATAAAAATTTGGAGGCTAAAGGGTGATGAAAGAACCTGTCCTACTCCAAGGGAGTAGGCTGTGTGGCTTGTGACTCCATGGCAGCAGCCTTAAGCTGCTCATTCTGCTCCTTAAGCCTTCTGTTTGCAGCCTTGAGGCTCAACAGCCTTTTCTCCATTTTGTGCATCCTTTTGCCCACCATCTTTCTCATTTGGGCTCTCAAATCCTTCAATTCCTTCTTCCGCTGTTTCAGTCCTCTCTTTGCCTGCTTCTTGACCTCAGCCTTTAACTCTTCCATCTTTGCAACATACTCAGACCTCTGCATCAACATGCTGTCCAAAAGGGTGCTGTTTTGAGATAAGAGATTCTGGACCATTCCCATTAAGTCCACAGCTCCCATGCTTCTGCTTGGTCTTTCCTTGAGCCTTGACACAGCCTTTAGGTCAATGATAGACCTCTCTGCACCTTCTTTGATGATCACATCCTCCTCAAAAACTGGTACTCCAGTACTCTTGAGCAATCTGTCAATGACCCCAGGGAGATACAGCTTCCCTTGGGTCCTGTTAGCACAATAAACAATGGCCTTGTGCAAGATTTCTCCCACATTAATGGTTTTTCCTTTGAGAATGCAATAAAGCAGGACCATTCTTTCTACATTAAGTGAGTTGTCATGGGTTGTGGGATGCAGAGAATGCTTGACAAAATTGACCCAAACATTAGCATTGTGGGTCAAATTGGCAGCCTTAAAAACCCTTAAATTATAATTTGCATGGGGCTCCCAAGTTGTGCCAGGTCTTGCTACTGCCTCACAAATTTTGTTGAGCTTGATTTCAGAGGCAGTGTGCTTAAGAGTCTCAAAGGCAGTGTTAAAATGAGTGGTGAGACCCAAGACACTGTTTAGTGTTTCATCATCAAAAGACACACTAACTCCTCTAACCTTTATCATACAAGACTTGGAAGCAGCAACCTCAGCATAAAATTCTCTAATGAGTGAAAGGTTATAAGAACTGTGTACCTTACAAAASCTCTGCCATCCCAGACTATTGATTACCTCCTTGATGAACTGGCATTCTTCCACACTCTTTTGATCAAAGCCCTTGTTAGGCCATGCAGTCTTGTCCTTAAATTTTTGAAATAAAGCCTTGGCTTTGACAGAGCTAAAACCTTCTAAAGGTAGCATGGATCGTTTAGTGATGACAGGAGAGGATGGAGTATGAACTGGTGATGCAGGGTTGGATGAGGCAGGGTTGGATGAAGCAGGGTCTGGTTGCTCTTGACAGGTGGTCTCAGGGCTAAGTGGAGCAGGGATGGATGAGGCAGGCACTGGTGAAACAGGGACATTTCGATCCAAACAAGGCATTGCATGTTGAGATTGCCTAGTAACCCTCCTGGATGAAGTTGGCACAGCTGCTGCTTTGCCCTTGGCAGCAGCACTTAGCTTTCTCTTTTTGATAGCAGGCCCAGAGGCTTGTGGTGTTTTCTTGGCATGCTTCTTCCCCAAAGCCTTCCTCTTTTTGGCTGAGGGCTTGGCAGCAGGGGGACAAGGGGGTGCTAGTGAGTCCAAAGCCTCTAACAGAACATCCATTGATGTCTGTTCTACTACATTTGGCTCCATGGGACTAGCTTCCAGAGGGGTAGGCCGTGTGTTATCAATTCCCAATTTGGCCAAAATGCCATCAATAACTGTAAAATCATTATTTTGAGGAGTTTCATCAATAAACTCATCCACTGGGGCATGAGTTGTTTGATCATTCCAGGGAAGCAGATAAATCCTTCCCAGGTTCTCAACCACAGCCGGCTCAAACTCAGAATCAGATGACAAATAATCCTCAATAATAACAGTGGGGTTAAAGATTACCTCAACTTCATGCTCAGATTCATCCAATGGGGGTTCATTGAGGTCATTGATGCAAGGCCTCTTGCTGCTTGCCTCATGAACAGGGGATGCCGGTGGTGTGGAAGTTGAGGGGACARGCTGCTGTGGCGTACGAACCACCTCATCATCGCTCAAAGACATCGAATCGCTATTTTCGCTCAGCTCGATCAACTCAGGTGTAGTATTTGAAGGCAAAACAGTAGTCCTTCGGCGATTACTTCTTCGAACAGGGCCTCGAGKTTGAGGTCTAGTGGATGCTCGTTTTAGCCGAACCATGGTGAAGGAAAACCGTAGGAGGTGCAGCGAGATTAAGAAATGCAGAAAAAATGGATGAGGGATAGGAGTGACAGGCGATACAGACGGAAGGAGCTTGAGTCGGTGAGGGAGACGAGGCTTTCTTGAGTGACAGGGGAGGGTTTTGAAAGGTTGGGGTTTAAGAGAAAATGATGGAACCGCGTACTTAGTGGGGGAGGGGGGGTAATTGACGGTTTAAGGAAGGGGGTGGGGTACATGGCTTAATTAATGAGAAGCCTCCCTCATTAATGGATATTAATCATTACAAACCCAACCTATTACCTAGACACTTTTCATTTTCTTTTGATTTTGCCTTGACTGAAAAGTTGGTACCAAAAAGATAAAATAAAATGTAAGACATGGTACATGGTACATTGTACCTTCATGTACTTCCTAGTACMTTCCTTGAAAAAAAACTTTCTTAACCAACAAATCCTACTCTCTTTCTTTTTATTTCAAAAACTCAGCTTCATTTTCTCCCCAACGTCTCTAAAACAATCTTTTTCAAGAAAATTTTTAACAATTAAAGCACAACCCACTTTTTCCATTTCACACAAAGCTGCAGAYCTAGAATGCTGCAGCATTCTGAGCTGTTTACCAAAGTTTTATAAAAACACACCAAATCATGAAATCAATAAAACACAAACTACCTATGAAACTGAAATTTATTTACAAACAAGGGTGGACTTTTAAGAAGTCCAWGGGGCATCATTGAGATTTCAACAAAGAGCAGCACAGCTCTCAGAGTGAAGTTTTGAGACTGTTGCTGGATCATGGTACACTTTAACCCTTTGGCCATTRACCTTGAAAATAGAATTATCTTCCGGGTTCACCAAATCCA
>NW_020202013.1:37200-39664 GCF_001531365.2 Cynara cardunculus var. scolymus
CTTTTCCTTATAAAGCTTGGCATTTTCATAAGACAGCAATCTATGTTCATCCAACTCACAGAGTTGTAACATCCTTTTCTTTCCAGCCTCTTTTAAAGACATATTGAGCTCTTTGATAGCCCAGTATGCTTTGTGCTCTAGCTCTAAAGGCAGATGGCAGGCTTTTCCATAGACTAGCTTGTTTGGTTGAAGCAAGTCTATTAGACATCTCGGTGTGGCTCAATCGACCTGACGCACCGGTGCTATGTCATGAACTTGTAGAATAACTCCTAGTGCTCGGGACCCTAGACCATCCCCGAATATATGCAGACTTATTGCATAATCTCTAGATCACCCGGCGGATTTTCTGTTGATTCAGTTTGCCGCTTAATCTCTACCATGTTCTCCTATGGACATAAAAATCATATATATAAATCTTAGTGATTTATAAAACGATGTAGATATGCGAAAGAGTTCGTTAAACGTAACTTACATATGAAATGCAAGAATAGTCATTAACCCAACCCTCTTTTTCTCCGTAATGCAACTTCCGAAAAGTCTCTATCTCACCGATAAGAGGATTGTCGGACAATCCTCTATTTCGAAAATGGTGATTTGGAGTGTTCACTGTACCGTTTAAAGCAACATACTTTCGCTTCCCCCTATTCCAGAATTTTTCCTTGACATAGCCTACAGAAACAAAATATGATTTTAGCAATAACAAAGATAAAAATATGTTTCAAAGTCTGTATATATGACTGAGATTTTAGCAATAAAAAAGATAGAGAGATGCCCAACATAAATGTAACTTCAATAAATACCAAACGAAAAAAGGCTACTATCGAACTGCAAAAAAGGCTGCAAAATTGATTGCTACATTGGGTGATCTCAATAGAAACTGTACATAGCTAAATTATCTGATCTCAATGTTATTATCTAAACTCAACTTCTGAGTTTCGCTGCTATGTGTTTTAAGAAAAAGTGTCATGTCAGCCATGTGGTCAGCACCAGGAAGAGAAAACTTAAACACCAACATCATCCTGTGGGTACTTTGCATCTAACCAGAGAAATGCATTGATATGAATCCCATCCCAAATTTCTCAAATGCTTTTTCACTTACTGCCTTCTTTGGAATCTATAGAAGTTTCAAGAAATCTTGGATCTTTTTTGTGCAAAACTGAACAGTAGGTAGGTTTCAAACAGTAGGATGAAAGCACATTAAACTGCAGATAAGTATCAATTCCTCTATGTGCAACAATGGAGAATACATGTGGGGTGATCTACTAGGATGAAAGCACACTAAACAATGTAAAAGCACCAGAAAGAAAGAAAGTTACAAGTACCTATAAAGATACAAGTCATAAATATAAGAGATACTAGGTTTTGACAGTTAATATTTATTACAAGATAAAGGGAGCATGCCACATTTACATAGACTAATCTGACAATAACGAGCAAATGATATGAAATATTCCAGGAAGTATAAATTTGAACTATAACAAAAAAAATCCACAAACAACATGAAATTTTGAACATATGGACTGCATATGCAAATTGAATTACAGGGAAAACTTACCATCAATTATTATTTAATATTTCTAACCAAATGAAAATTAAAAGGAAATAGAATAGAACAGAAATTCTTTTATGTGAGGGGACTATTTTCATATATCTAGTGATTGTGAAGTATAAATGTATAATGCTAGACATTTCAGTTGGCATAGCATAAACTACACTTTTAATCCTTCAAAAATCATACATATAGATTAAACCATAACTTTACCTCTAAGACACATTAAAACACAATTTTATGCTGAACATGGCTAGAGTTTTTATGAGTACATGGCACCAGTGGGCTCTAACTCAGGTCCAACAGCTTCACCAACACCAGTGGATTAAATTTCAGTCTATTAAGGTTCAGCAGTGGCTTAATTAGGTTGAATCAGTCTATTAAAGTTCTCTATCTCTTTGATATTTTTATTGGTGCTGATGCAGTTTAATTGACAGGAGAAAGCAAGGCCTTTTGTTACGACATGATACACAAAGGGTCCCTGAGCCTAGAGGACCCAACCAGGAAACAGTGAAACCATTTCATAATAAGATTGAAACGGATCCATGTATTGAAAACATGAAAATGACAGATGTTTCCTCAAGCAATAAGTTGATTCGTGTAGTGATGAAACGGTGAAACTATTTCATTCATGAAATGTAATGGTAAAAAAATTCTATTTTATTATTCAAAAGATTTCATTATGTTAATTTGATTACAGTGTGTTTTATGTTTCAAAGTTTATTACAATATACCTAATTTCATCGGTCCTTACTTTGATCTATTTTACGATAAATGTTATTTTGTTTATAATATTTGAACATAAAATGAAGATATTTTTAGCAAACATATAATTTTCAAGATTATTCTAAATTTTTTGTTAGAATCTTTGGAAGTATAAGATGATATATATATATATATATATATATATATATA
>NW_020202013.1:40449-42493 GCF_001531365.2 Cynara cardunculus var. scolymus
AACCCCTGTGATTTACGAGAATACGAGAACAACCTACTAACCTCAAACTTTTTAATCAATAATTTAAATTATATTAAATACAAATAAGTCAATACGGACAGTAATGTAATTAGGTATATTTTATAATTTTTATTTTATTTTAATTAATTAGAATTATCCCATCCTTTTTTGTTGGGATTGATCACGTTCACTGTATCACTTTCTGCTATCTTTTTCTTCCCATCGGTTCATAGTACCCAAATAAATTTCGACCTACAATGGAGGATTTGAATGTTATAGGTTAGTAATTGAGAATTAAGATGTTTATCACATGGGATAAACATCCCAATTTGAAATTATCTGAAGATTTATGTTGATAATGAAGATTCGATAATAGTGTGATAACAATAATATTTCAAAGCTTTTATCTAAATCAGTTGTGTTATCATTGGGACTATAATGATATGGGCTTTTTATCACATGTGATAAAAAGGTACATGAAATTGTGAATGCCAACATTTTTAGTCGATTTATAGTTATTGGTACATGTTGATATGAGTTTAATGTTATAGTAGTTTCGTAGTTGAGAATTTTGATGTTTATCAAATGTGATAAACATCCAATTTGAAATTTTATGTTATTGTAATCCTTGATTAGGTTGATTATCACACTCATATCATACCAAATCGTGTAGTCGATTTCCTAAGTTAACCCTGTCCGATCGAAATTCTTGTGATAATCACATGATTATCACACCCATATCACACCCAAATCACACCAAATCGTGTTGAGATATAAGCGATAATCATAATAGCCCATCATGTTATGCCAAATTATCGGGTTTAGTACTGTGATCGTGTTTTTACAATTTTATCACTTTGAATTCTAATATTACCTTTTTGCCTCTCAAAATTTTTTGAATTGTTTTTAATTTAATTTTTAATTTAAAAAATCTTTTAATTTTATTGTTATCACAATATAAGTTTAATATGTTGTTGTCGTTATATATATATATATATATATAGAGAGAGAGAGAGAGAGAGGGGGGGGGAGAGAGAGAAAGAGAAAGAGAAGGTTTACTTTGCAAACCATGTTATTTGTACAAACCTCATTCAACCAATCATAATTTTTCATTTTGTTCATTTTTTGTAATTATGAGAGGTTGCTTAATCATTTTTATTGTGGAGGGTGTTAATCATGGATATTATCATCTTCATTATTTTAATTTTAGAGAAATATATGAAACAATTTTATTAAAATTTCATTAAGTATTATATGAAACAATTTTATAACCATATATGAAACAATTTCATCAAAAAAGTATTATATGAAACAATTTCACAAGATTAAACAATTTCATGAAAAAATTTCATAAGATTAAACAATAAAATTGACGGATGAGAGTTGTTTGCATGGTTTGTATAAATTGGGTAGTTTGCATTTGATCACTCCTCTCTCTTTGTGTGTGTGTGTGTGTGTGTGTCTATATATATATATTTAGAGAGAGAGATGTAAGTTATTATACAACGCTTTACATTTGTACAACTAAATCTCAACCGTACATTTAAGTTGATAACTATATGATTTCATAAAAGTTTAGATTATTTCCTAATATAAAGTATTGATCATAATTAATGAACCCTAGTTATCTTTCATAAATATTCAAATCTATACTATCTTATTAAGCAAATTTAGTAAAAGTCTTAAAGTTTTAAAATACTAAATGACCAAGATACCATTTATACTACTTTTTCACCTTTTCACCTCCTCCTCTCCTCACATACACTCACCCCGTCACATACACTCATCCTCTCACAACCGATTTTTTAAAAATTATAATTTTAAATTTACACTTTATACCCCCTATAATTAGTTAATTAATTTACTTTACGTCATTTACTTTTAAATGTTTCATTTTAAACCTTTATCAAATTAGCATACATAATCGTATATCAATTAAAACATGTTTAAAAAATACATTTTTATTTTAACAAGTTATACCATTATAGTCGTCTCGTTAATACCTTCGAAATGAGTCCAATATTGAATAGTTTTTGACTTAATT
>NW_020202014.1:0-1723 GCF_001531365.2 Cynara cardunculus var. scolymus
GTTGAATCTGCCAAAGACAACTTAAAAGGCCCTAGTACTTCATTTAGGTTCATCAAGTTTACTCGTGAACAAAAACAGAACTTGCCTACCTCTGATAAAACTAACCACAACTTTTCTTTCCATCCAGCTGAAGAACAAAGACGCATCACCTCTCTCCTCAAGACAATGGAGGAGAGCCGCCGACAAACGATCCTGAGAAAGTATCTTACGTCCCTCAGGAAGGAAAAGAAGAAGAATAAGTTCCAAGCCTCATGTTCAAGAAGCCATCCAAGCAAACGACAACGCCACGATGACCAAGACCCCGATGATCAAGGTCTTGGACCTCGTGAGGGGGAGAAAGAGGCGGCGGCTGCATACACATCTACATCCGCTGCACCACAGCAACCATCACCACAACAACCATCCACCCAAGAAACCCAAGCGAGGGAACCAGACGTCTCGCCTTCTGATGATGACCCGCTTAACCAGGTTCCCTTAGCTACTACCCTAGAGCCCATCGTGTTGAGTTCCTCAACCGATAAAGAACCAACCACCCCTCAAACACATCAACCTCTTCCTTCTACACCCACAATAAACCTACCCTTAACCCCTTCACCAACACCTCGCTCAACTCAACCCTTCATTCTCTCCCAACAACCAGAACCCATAATAACCCAACCATCATCACCCCAAGAACCAGAACCTATAACAACCCAACCTTCATCACCCCAACAACCAACAGAAACCCATGAACCTGAAACCACCCAACCAACCAAAGAAAACTAACCATCTCCCCAAACCAAAACACAACCCATGGTGCAAGCGGATATTCCCTCTTCCTCGAGGCATCCTCCAAAAGGCCTAGTGGACGAGATCATTCAGCAAATGGAGTCGATGAGGAGAAGACCTCAATTGCCACCCAGGGAACTAATAATGATGGAGAATATCCATCAATACATGTACCATGATCGAGAAGAAAGCCTGTCAACCAATCCGCCAATCCTATCGCCAGAGTCGATGAACCTTCTGCATCATCGTTTCGTAAGACAGACAACTCAATATCCTCGAGCTGTCTTTTCGAATGATGGTATAAGAAGAGTCATAGACTTAAAAATCAAGTCATTTGCCAACAGAGCTATACGCTACATCGAGTTCAGAGTGGAAAGAGCCCATGGGGAAGTTAGCATCTTCAGCGAGAACGACCTCATTAACCTCAATCCATATGACTTGATAGAGTTATATGCCTACACTGCTCAACGGAAAGATCATGGGATATGATTCAGAATGGCGAACAGAGCTATTGTCAAGACAATGGAGTCCCTGGTGAAGCATCAAGCCAAAAGCGACTTTGAAATTGCTTTTAGGCTGGGCATTGAGAGACTATCCTACACTCCACCAGATGAAGATTTCCAGGGCCTGCAGGAGATACGCTCTGCCTCAGTCTTGACTCAACCTGAACTCGGACTTGTTTACAAGAATGAGTTTGGGGTTAAAAAGTTCTTTAGAATGTCTGAAGCCTTCAAGTACTCAACTGAAACATTTGAATGGTTTCAGAAAAAAATATTAGAGACAGACTGGGCAGAAGCCACGTACCGAAGGAAGAGGGAAGCCATCTCCTTCGAGAAATCTCAACGGTCATTGCATACAGAAGATTACTCCTGCGCTTTAGAGAGATATACTCGGGTAATCCTTGAAGAGATGGAATTTTTGTGTATTTTTTGCCTTGATGTAAATTTGTTTCCAG
>NW_020202014.1:2213-5908 GCF_001531365.2 Cynara cardunculus var. scolymus
AATAGATAGTTATCTTAGCATTAGCCATCTAGTATAAATAGACGACTAGGTCTATTGTAAAAAGCATATGTGCATATGTGATAGAGGCTTTTACTCTTTACGTTTACGTTTTATTATTTATAAAAGTAAAACCTTTGAAGGTCAAAGTCGTTCTTGAATGTTCTTATTTTATCTTTGAGACTTCATAACTTTCTTCGTAAAATCACTATAATTTGGTTATTTATAACTAGATTATTAGTGTTATTGAGATATCTGTGATCAACAGGTTTACATCTAATCCGGTCAACACTTTGTCCGGTTTATACCCAAATCGGTCCATCCGATTTAAACTTAAACTTAAACCGGGTGAAAAGTTTTTAAAACACAACCAATTATGCAATTCAAAGAGATTCAAAGCATTTTAACCACTCACCTTGAATATTTTTGAAAACCAACTTCTTGAAAATCTTGAATTCCAGTCAAGAATTAATCTGGTCAATCCCTTCACTTAAATCACTCACTTATGGTTTCAAAATAGCAAGAAGATGAAATGGAGGCTAAGACCCTCGTTTGGTACCTTTCCTTAACAGGAAAGTCGGCTACACCCTTCCCCATTATGCATGTATCTTATAACATACTCATGCATACATGCATATAATCATGCATACTTATGTAATCTTTCATAATTACTATTCATGCATGCATACACATTTACATATTTATATATTCACATACTCATGCATACTTGCATATAATCATGCATACATGCATATAATCATGCATACATGCATATAATCATGCATACTTATGCAATCTTTCACAATTACTATTCATGCATGCATACACATTTACATATTTATATATTCATACATACATGCGTTCTCATGCATATAGTTTCGCATACCAACATGAACAAATATATCAATTTATCATGCTAACACGTAAACATATAACAAATATTCACGTATTAATTACCTCAAGTGATAACGAGGACCCATTTATCACATTAAGACTTTTGATAAATTTGGTTTATAAGGTAATATATATATATATATATATATACATACACTAGTGGTGTACCCGCACGATGCAGCGCGGGTGACTCACAATTCTGAAACATTAGTTTAGCGTTGAATTATGAGTTTGTGTGATTATTTACAAGTCAACTAATATATAAAGTTTAAGGTTAATATGGTGTTATTAGCAAAAATCGAATGGAAAAATAAAGTTGAAGGTCCTATAATGGTTTTGTCAATAATAACCAAGGTGAAACTGCAAGAAAACATTATTTATGAGATAATAAGTTAACTTCCTGAAACACCGTACAAACCATTAGATGATAGAAGTTCATAAAATGTAAACTACACTAAATAACAGATCAATCGTCACATTAGTGCCTCATTGACCTGGTTAGTCTCGAACTCTAAAGTACATAAATATCATTTAGATGAAATAGAAAGCATGTTCTTTACAATAATGAAAAGCAGAAGTACCTATAGGTAAGAAGAACTGGTTTTGCAATACTTGAGTATTACCCACTTCCGAACAATCGAGACACCACATAAATTTAAACAATTTAGGTACAAAGTTGAGAGCACCTCATAATGGATGAGATTGACGATGTGATGCGGATTAGCTTCAATAGTTCAAACATTCAAGTAATAGAGGTGCATTCCTCTATCTGCTTTGTGCGAAAAGAGTAAAGGATCGAGTAATAGGGGTTCACGTATGCATTTTGGTGTAAAAGGATATGTAATTTGACTTTCTTTTAACCAAACCAAACAAAAGAAACTCCATATGTCCTACCAGAAGGAGAGGTCATGGGAGGGTGGAATGTAGGCAGACCTGACCTCTACCTAATGAGTAGAGTTCTTGTTTCCTTGAAGACCCTTGGCTCGTGCAAAATACATGAAAAAAATGATACAACTTGAATATATGAAAGACAATGCTAAAAATTGAAAAAAAATAAGAAAAGACAAAACACAAGTAAAACAGCAGAGAAAAATTATAGCACTTCCAATTTGATCAGTTTGTCTGTAGTAACATACAATAAGTTTCTAGTTCAGAAGTTGAAATCAATGTTACCTTCTCGATTGCAGCATCATCTGGGATAACCACATGGCATTTGCATCCATATGCAGGAGCAACTGTGCAAGGGAGAGAAGCATAAAAAGATGGAACCACAATTGGAAGGCATGTTTTTACTGTTTTCCACAGCTCAATTTACTGTTTTCGATCATCAAATATGTAAAAGGAAATATATATGCTAAACTATTCTATATACGAACCTCTCTCTTTATCATCTTGAGATAAAAACGATAAACAATTTACTGTTATTTATATAATTTGTTACTACTTAAAGGTTCTAGTATATAAATCTCATAATTTGTAGCCATTGATGTCGGTTTACGTATTTTGTGTAAGATTAAAACATTAGAACTGATGTAAAGGAATAACATCCCTACTACCATGGTCAATATCCCATTTCGGACCCAGAAACAAAGTCGAGTCCAAGCTCTAACAGGAAAGATGTTTGTGTATCTTATTTGAGAGTTCCACTTTGGTATATCACATGTTCAAAACAGAGTGGGTGAAATCTTCAAGTATCTTTAGATTGTTTAATAATACTTTATGTTATCAAGTATGAAATCTTTAGAGTTACAGCTCAATGTCTTTAGAGTTATAGCCGCGTGTATCCAGAGTTAAGCCTAATGCATCTAGAGTTTTGTTGTCAGCTTTGCACAGTTGTACCATTTTGATCATATCTCCCTCCTTACAGATCCAAAATTGATGAGTCCAGATATGATGGAAAGCTAAGACACCTTTGTACAACTTTGATGTTTTGAGTTTTCTCAAAATCAAGTTTCTGGTATTTCAAAAATTGTGTTGAACTCAAGTGATAGCTGCTGGACAGAAGCTGAGAAAAACACATGCTTGACTTTCAAAAGTCAACTTTGAGCTTAAGGCTAATTCAATCATTCCCTAATCTTGAAGGGCAATTAGCTGTTCTTAGTGGATGTTTTTTTATGATTCTAAAGAGATCTATTCTTCGATTTTGAAGCCCCATCTCCCGGATCACAAACGAACAAAGACAGTGAAGTTTTTTATGAACCATTTCCTCCTTTGATTTTAAAGTCACATGCTCTAAACTTAAAGAACACTCAACTCGGATTGTAAAGATGAAGTAGAAGTTGTTGTATTTGGAACAGAAGGTAATATCCATTTACATGATCGAGTTAATCTTTATTAACCCCTCTTTTTCTGTGTTAATGTCATGTAAGTTTTTGAACTTTTCTTTGAGGAGAGTCATAAACATGAGCAGGCCTACATTGGCTACATCAAGTTCTACAAGTGACCATGCTTTTACATTCTGCTATGCTCATGTTAGCATTGGATGAAAGATTATCTTCCATCCAATCTACTTATAGCATAAGTTCTCTAATCTTGAAGGGCAATTAGCTATTCTTAGTGGATGTTTTTTTTATCAATTTATCACAATGCTAGAATGTTAGCTTCATTATTCATCTCTTGTAAGAGTATAGAAAAAGTATTCTGCAAGTCTTGACAGAAGCTTATCTTCCACAGAAGACAACAGAGGACTAACGACAGAAGCCTTATATTCGAGCAAGTAAAGTGTGACAGAACCTCTGATGTCTCTAACAGAGGTTCTGGAAAATGGTCCTCTGTCAATAAGAACAAGCAAGTGAATTACTGCA
>NW_020202014.1:6113-8102 GCF_001531365.2 Cynara cardunculus var. scolymus
AGGGTCTGCGGATTTCGTCTTTTTTTAAAAAGATCCTCTTCCAACTGTTTTTCAAAGGTTGTTAGCTGCATGTGCTTCTCACGTGACTAGGACTTAATCGACTTTATTTGGACGGCTTAGATGATTTCACGCGTCTAGATCTTGTCAGTCAGGTCGTTAGGAACTAGTATAAATAGCGGCTAAGGCCTTTGTAATCAGTGTGCTTCCGTATTGTAATCGTCTAAATTTTTCAATTGAATGAATTGAAAAACCTTTGAAGCAATTCTCCTACATTCATCTTCTTCCTCATCTTAACTGTGTGTTCTTGGTTTATTTACTCTGTTTTGTTCTTAATATTGTTTCTGCTGCACTTTAATCATCTTAGAGTTCATTCAGAGTTTAGATCAATATCAAAGTTGAATTTCAGGTCCAACAATTGGTATCAGAGCAGGAATTGAGTTCTTATTCGATTAATTCTGTTTTTGGTATTAATCTGCATTTTCTAGAACACCAGTTTTCTTCATATCAACACTGTTTCACTATTAAATCAAATTTCAATGGCGAATTTGGTTAATACTTTGTTCATGAGTATTGGATCTCAATCTAAACCTCCCACGCTTATCCGTGAAGAATATCCGCAATGGAAAGTGCACTTGATCAACTTTTTGGAGGGAATTCATCCCAGAATATGTGAATTTCTCTACAATCCTACATACGTGCCAATGATTTTAATTTCAAGAGTTCCAGCTACTGGTACAACCCCTGAAGTTCCTGAGCATTATGATCCCAAACCAATCGCAAACTGGAACGATGATGAAAAGGTATTAGTGGAATTGGAAAGCAAATGCAAAAGGATGTTGATCATGGCTATACCACATGAGATCTTCAAATATATTGATCACTGCCATCTGTCTATGGACATTTGGGCAGAATTGGAAAAACAGATCGAAGAAGGGAAGAAGACGCTCGAGAACAACCAAGTCATTAGTATTGATGAATATTGTAGCTTCAAGGCTAAGGAGGATGAATCTCTGTCAGACACAGAGGATGAGACCTTCTGTGGGATGGCAAGTATTGACTCAGACTCCTCTTACTCAATTGACCAAGAGGTTTTCACTTCTTACTCTTCTAAATCAATTGATTCATGTCATTTGGAACATTACAAGCTTAAAGAAAAACTTTCTCTTTGTGAAAAAGAAGTCATTCTTCTCAGAGAGGAAATAAATAGATTTTTTAAAATGTTCGAAGAGGCTCAATCAAACTTTGTAAATTTAGAAAATTCTTCAAAAGAAAAGGTTGCCGAAATTCAAAAGGAGTTAAAAAATAAGGTTGATGAGTTAAGGAAGTTAGAGCATGAGAAATGCAATGTTACTTCTGTCAAATAATTCTTCTAAAAAAAAGAGAATTTTTGCACCAAGATGTTCTTGACAGAGAGCTCAAAATTAAAAAGTTTCAAGAGGCTCAAAATGTTTATAAAAAGATAAAAGTTAACATGGGGAAAAGAGGTCTGGGTTTTTCAGAATTTGACAACAGACCAGATTTTAAAGCTAACAAAACTCTTAGAATACCTTCAAATGTTCAAAAAATCTTAAAAGTAACATTTCGGATTATAAATCTATTTTCAAAAGAAGAAGGTTGTTGGTTGCTCCAGACACAAAAACTTGTTTAACAATGGATAATGTTGCTTTTGAAGACTATATTGACTATTTCTCACCTTCTGAAAAGAAGGATTCCATTTCAAGGAGATTTATGAGACAGAGTCAGATAGGAATTTTTAAGTTTGGACAACCAGATACTCAAGAAGACTGTGCTTTTGTGTGTAATGTTCATCCTCTTGAGAGAAAATTATCCTCAGAGGCTCTTGAATTTTTTCCAAAACACATCACAGAAGTTACAAATTTTAACTCTAATCTCCCAGAGCTTTCTAAAAATGAGTCTCTCTGTAAAAAGGGTTTTGTCACAGAGTTCTCTGAAAATGATACTTCTAAGCATGAATATGCCCCAGATCAT
>NW_020202014.1:10342-11671 GCF_001531365.2 Cynara cardunculus var. scolymus
GAGAAGCTGCCCTCTGCAGAGCCAAATGCGCGGCTGTATCCAATGAAGGAGTTCCACCCCATAGAGCATGAGCTTGGGTACAGAAGCCGAAGGCCTCTATCAAAAGCCATGCTCACATACCTTAGCAGAGGAGATAGGAAAGCATTCAGACATGGATACAAGAGGCCAGAGCCGGTCCCTGAAACCCCTCCACGCATAGATATCCCCTTAGGAGAGAGAGTGCAAAAAATGAGGGTTGAGGGAAGAAGGGAGGAGCCAGCAGAGGCTAGAGAGATGAGTGAGGACAGACCAAAAGTAGTAAGTCCCCCACAAAAACAAAAGAAGACAAAGAAGACTCAGAAGGATGTCGACTCTTCTGAGAAAAAGAAAGGGAAGAAGAAACCCGCAGAAGAAGAGGGTCCAAGCAGTCCTCTACAAAAGCCGAAAAAGAAGAAATCGAAGAAGGCCCAACACGCAGAGGTTGAGGTCACAGAGGYTGCAATCCAAGAAAGCCCAGCAGAGGCTGCTCCTAAGCGCAGAAGGTTGCGCAAGATTGTTCAAGAGTCCCCAACAGAGCAAATACATGATGTAATCTTCCACATCCAACCAGAGTTTAAAGCGCCCACAGAAGTAGCAAATTTGGGGACCGAAGTCGTTCTAGACGACGAAGAAGATTGGAGTTAGATGAGGGCGAAAAAGATGCCGAAGGCATATATCCAAGCCCCCCTCCTAGTGCAACCCACATTTCTAGGGACCCTGTTCTAGAGGGAACCCCTATTGAAAAAAGCGTGCACACGCTGAGCCCTAAACCAGCAAACCTCGCAGAGGACATTCTTTCGTCCTCTGTCGAATGCAHWKTCCGGGAACCACAATCTACTCCAACATCCTCTCAAAAGGATGCTGGTTTTACAATAAGAGTCCATTCTCCCAAGGACTCGTCACAACCAAGAGAGGCATTTGTTGCCCCTCCACACTTGAGGGAACAACCAAGTTATGCTTCAGAAGCATACGAGAGATTCACATAGACTGCGGGTGTAGAATGCCCAAAGTCTCCACTCGATCCCTCTGCCGAGTTAGGCTCTGAACCTACTACGCACTACATCGACAGAACACTGGTAGACTCTCCAATTGGAGATGTTCGAGGATCCGGTGGAAGTTCCTGAGCTGACATGGACAAACCAGTCACTGAGGGCGCCTCACACTCCGAGGCTACTAGGTCACCATGTGTTGGTGATCTAGGTTCCCAGAGTACTTATGTGACGAAGGAGGAGTTACAAACCTTCACCACAGAGGTATTCAAGAGGATGGATGAGATGAAAAGCTTGTTCTCCTCACAACTGGCGACAGAGG
>NW_020202014.1:13856-17890 GCF_001531365.2 Cynara cardunculus var. scolymus
CTCATCTTGACTGTGTGTTCTTGGTTTATTTACTCTGTTTTGTTCTTAATATTGTTTCCGCTGCACTTTAATCGTCTTAGAGTTCATTCAGAGTTTAGATCAATATCAAAGCTGAATTTCAGGTCCAACATAGAATAAGTTCTTCCAAATTTTCAGAGTTGTGTTTATAGAAATCTGATGATGTACTTCCAGATTTAGAGTGAGTTTAAGCAAAGCATATTCAGAGTTATTCGATAGCTCTTCCATGTATTCAGAGTTACAACTTTATGTTTCCAGATTTCTGCCAAGTGCATTCAGAGTTATGCATCAACGTTTTAAGAGTTGTACTTTATGCTATTCAAGTATGAAATCTTCAGAGTTACAACTCAATGTCTTTAGACTTACAGCCGCCTGTATCCAGAGTTAAGCCTAATGCATCCAGCATTTTGCTGTCAGCTTTGCACAGTTGTACCATTTTTATCATATCTCCCTCATTACAGATCAAAAATTGATTAGTCCAGATAGGATGGAAAGATAAGACACAGTTCTACAATTTTGAAGTTTTGAGTTTTCTCAAAATCAAGCTTGTGGTATGTCAAAAACTGTGTTGAACTCAGGTGATAGCTGCTGGACAAAAGCTGAGAAAAACACATGTTTGACTTTCAAAAGTCAACTATGAGCGTAAGGCTAATTCAATCATTCTCTAATCTTGAAGGGCAATTAAATTTCACATCCTGTATACTGATTTTATTAGTTATAACCTGAACAATTGATGGAGCTATGCAGCCACTTCAAATATCAAACATCAAAACTGTTTAGCACTTGTGTTATGATAATGAGGTTCTGTTTTGTGTTCCACTTAAAACAAGAACTTGGGTTAAGCACACACAATGCACACACTGTACACACACACCTTCATGATCTCATGTGTATATCAGGTTAAGCACACATTGTGCACACACCTATTGGATAGATGCATTTACATAAAACAATATTGAGAATAAGTGCATGGTTTTTGAGATTCATATGTAAACAGGTTTTTAAAGCAACATATATATAAAACCAACAGAAGCATGTTGGATTTTGCAACTTGTTACATGCTGGGGGTTGTTTTAATCCCTTAACAACAAATACAAACTTAATACAACTGATATATAAAACCAAGTTTGTTCATATAGACATATAAATGGAACTATCAAGAACTCTCATGTAAAACATGATTTTTACATAATTGTTCCATAAATTTGCAATGCTAAAACAAAGGCAGGTCCTGTTAAATAGAAACAAGACATATAAAGGTTTGTTAGTTAGATACCTGGGGTTCGGAGGAATTGCTAGAAGAACCTCTAATGATGACAAGTAAGAATTGCTACGGTTCTGTTGCAAATAAGATGAAATGGATGAACGTTTTAGCTACAAAAACAATACAAGACCTGGGTTTTGAAGAACATGTAAACCAAATCAATAAAAAATTAAGCAACCATATGAGTTGTTCCTGTTAATATTATTTACATTATACATTTGTATTAAAGTTACAAATTTTGAGACTACATTACTTTTCTAAATGGCCAACGATGAAAGACAGGGGTAACAATATATCCATTTAACAGCTGTTGTTGACAGGAGCATGACAAAACATGTACAAAGAAGTAGATATCAAGAAATGTTAGTAGTAGAGGAACTTTCTGTTTGATCCATTCTACTCTTCCATCTAATGAGGCTTATGGCGGTGACTGCCTAAATTGAACTGCACGTTTTGGTTTTTGATATGAAACTTGCCTATTACCATGAATTGGCCCAATTGGTTCTCATACTACCTATATGAATGGCCTTTGGTACTGTGGGAATGTCTAGATGTGCACCAGACACTGTGATGGTGTAACTGTTAAACCCCATAATTCATAAAGTGAAAAAGTAATGAAAAATAATAAGTGATGAAGAACCAGAGGACCGATAGAGACATCAAGGCAGAATTGACTAAGTCTAGAGCACAACAAGAGGACCGATGGACGACCAAGGATGCGATGGAAAGAGCATCTTCATCGAACTTCTGGTCAACTATACTTAGAGTATTTTCCAGCAACTCATCCAGAAGCATACGATGAAGACTTAAAGATAAGGATGATCCATCATACCATGAATGACATCTGGAGATGACAAGTCAACAGCTAGATTTCGTGTTTATCTTAATTACTAATGTTTATCCATAGTTTGGATAATGGTTATATGTTATTAGAAGATTAGCTAAAAAGTCTCAGTAGATAGTTATCTTCTTATTAGTATAAATAGGTGATTAGGCCTATTGTAATTCAAGTCGCTTTTCACATTTTTATTATTAATAAAGTGAAATCTTTGACGCTCAAGTTTGTTCATTATTGTTAATAATTTATTCTTGAGTGTTCTTCACTTTCTTCATCACATCACTATAATTTGGTTATTATTAACTAGATTATTAGTGTTATTGAGAGATCCGGGATCAACAATTGGTATCAGAGACAATTGATTGATTTTCCAATCAAAATGATCAATCAAAAATATCTCAATTTTTGACCTTCTCTATCGTCAAAACACAAATCTTGCTCTTCAAAATTCTCAATGGCCAACTGGAATTCCGCTTATAGTGTTGGCTCTCTCACCAAGCCTCCAACTCTCCAACGAGAAGAATATCCACAATGGAAGATCAGAATGGTAAATTTCTTGGAAGGAATGGACAGGAACCTCCTGCGATCTGTAATGGAGGGTCATTACATTCCACAAACTCTTGTCCCAAGAGTTCCAGGAACAAACACCACGGCTGAAATTCTTGCCTACTATATGCCCAAGGATGAGAAGAATTGGGATGAAGACGACATGGAAAGAGTAAAAACAGACAAGAAGGCCAAACGATTGATAATCATGGCCATACCCAATGAAATCTTCCAATCCCTTGACGCATGTTCCACAACCAAGTAACTATGGGATGAACTGGCAAGCCAACTGGAAGGAGGAGCAAAAATGAGAAAAAAATCGTAGAGCACAATGTCTCAACGAATATACTAATTTCAAGGCCCTTCCTGATGAACCAATACAGAAGACGTATGATCGTTTTAACACATTGATCAATCAATGTCGTCGAAACGACATCTACAGAACTAAGGAAGAAAACAACGTTTTAATCCTAAAAAGTCTGGGCGATGAATGAACTCAGCTGTCTATGTCCCTTCAAGCAAACCAGGACCTAGATAGCTGGTCACTTCATTATCTGTATGAACGCTTGCAGTACAAGAGAATGACATAATGACAAAGAAGGTTTCCATTGGTGGACCTCATGCCCTTGCTGTCGATGAAAAGGAAAAATCAAGGACTTCTACCAAAGAACATAAAAAGAAAGGCAAGAAAGCATTGGTAGTAGAATCAGAATCTGAAGAAGAAACTTCTGAATCAGATGATGAAATTAAAGCTTTTGCCAAATCTTTGGCCTTGATCACAAAGCAGTTCTAGAGAAAGTTCATCAAGAAACCCTATGTACGAAAAGAGTTCAAAAGGGAAAGGTACCAGTCATTGTATGAAAGGAAGCCATCCAAATTTCATCAGAGGGAAGATAGAAGAGATGGGAGAGAAGAAAGAAGAGAAGATAAAAGAGACGAGAGGAAAGAAGATAGGGATGGAAGGAAGAATGACCTTCGATGCTTTAGATGTGGAAAGCTCGGTCATTTCTCCCAAGAATGCCGAGGACGATTGGTAAAGGATGTTGATTATTACAAGAACAAATACAAATATAATTCCAGAGAGCGAAGCCTGATGGCTGAAAAAGAAAATTAGGTGTTTGATTCTTCATCAAATGATGAAGACAAAGCACTCATATGTCTAATGGCCACGTCCAACGCAAAATCCGCCTACAACTCTGATGACCAAGTATGTGAGTCTACTTCCACTGAAACCAACTCTGCCCCATCGGAGCTAGAGTTAAGGGTAATAAAACTTTCCCAAGATTTCTTGAAATTAAAAGAGAAATTAAATTTTGAAAAATTCGAAAGGATAAAAGCGGAAAAAGAAGCAAGTTTCTACAAAAGAGA
>NW_020202014.1:18731-19932 GCF_001531365.2 Cynara cardunculus var. scolymus
TTGAGGATAAGAAGAATCAAAACTCAAAAGCCTCAATGAAATMTRGTATTCCTTCATCGATGAAAACTTCAGACAAAGAAAAGAGAAAACTGAAAGATAGTAAATCTACCAAAGATAACTCACAAGCCCCTAGTACATCCTTCAAGTTCATCAAGTTTACTCGTGAGCAAAAACAGAAGTGGCCTGCCTCTTAGAGTATTAATCACCACTTTTCTTTCCATCCAGCTGAAGAAAAGCATACCTTCCTCAGAAGAAAAGAAGTAAAGCCAAAGACCTTTCCAAATAAAAAATTTGAACTAGATAGGAAGTTCGTAAAAACAACCGATGCTAGGACAAGATTTACACCTAGATCTACTTCTTGGTTTACATCGAATAAAAAGAAAGTTAGACATACAGATCCAAAGCATCATCATTGTCAATGTTTAACTTTTTTACAAAACCCGAGGAATCACATGTTGACACATCACTGCCCCTTTTCACAACACGTTTATCGATACAAAGTTAAAACCAATGAAAACGTGAAAAAGCCCAAACCCAAGGGCAAGGAAAAGGAAAATAAACCCAAGCCTGCAAAGACTAAGGGCAATGAAAAGAGTGTGAAATCCCCTACTAACAAAGGAGGACCCATTATGAAATGGGTACCTAAAACCCCTTAATTTGTCTKGCARGACCAGCATGTGCAACCATGGTATATGGACTCCGGTTGCTCTAGGCACGTGACTGGTGATAAAAGTCAACTATCCTCCTTCATCAAAAAATATGGAGGATCTGTGATTTTTGGAGACAACAGCAAGGGCACTATCAAAGGATACGGCACTCTCATCAAAGGCAACATCTCCATCAGCAAAGTGGCTTATGTCGAAGGATTGAAGCACAACCTATTAAACATAAGTCAGTTCTGCGACAAGGGTCTTGAAGTCAGGTTTCGCAAAGGTTTCTGCATAATAGAAACAATGCCCAGACAGACAATCATCAAAGCAAAAAGAGAAGGAAATCTCTATCTTCTAGATTTTAACTCCTCAATGGGACAAGACACCATTTGTCTTGTTTCCCATAAGAGCAATGAAAATGGGCTATGGCATCAGAAATTCTC
The DNA here is from genome assembly GCF_001531365.2 of Cynara cardunculus var. scolymus. Lineage (NCBI taxonomy): Eukaryota > Viridiplantae > Streptophyta > Magnoliopsida > Asterales > Asteraceae > Cynara > Cynara cardunculus. The sequence goes on from NW_020202014.1 coordinate 19,825, forward strand.
ACACCTCAACTTTGATGCACTACGAAAACTAGCCACACAGAAGTTGGTCAAGGGAATTCCGGATCTCAAATTCGAAAAAGATCATCTTTGCTCAGCCTGTGAGATGGG
>NW_020202014.1:21823-42199 GCF_001531365.2 Cynara cardunculus var. scolymus
AAGATAGATTGGAGAGAGAGAATTACTTTGCTGTTAAATCACCTTTTCTCTGATTAATGATGTAATCAATGTGTAATTACAATTACAATGGAAAGACTATTTATACTAAGGAAAATAAAGCTAAACTAATTACAATAAAGCTAAGTAAATGGAGAAACTTGAATACAACATTTAAGCACTAATCTTGAACCCATCATAACTCTTACAGAAACTCATGTTACTTCACCATCTACTTCTTCTGTGTCTTCAGATCACGATCAAGATCCAGAATCTAACTCTGGAGATGATCTCAGTCGATGAAGAGCTGCATCCTGTTGTTCCAGAACCTCAATCAAGCACCAAGTGGACAAAAGRTCATCCACACCACCAAATCATTGGTGATCCAACCTCTGGTGTCAAGACGAGATCTGCCACAGCAAATGAATGCCTATTCACCAACTTTATGAGCATGATAAAAGCAAAGAAGATTTCAGAAGCCCTACAAGATCCAAACTGGATAGACGCAATGCAAGAAGAATTACTCCAGTTTGAACGAAACAAAGTATGGTCCCTTATGCCTCTACCTATAGGGAAGACGGCCATAGGCACCAAATGGGTCTTCCGGAACAAGAAGGACGAAGATGGCATCGTAATAAGGAACAAAGCCAGGCTTGTTGCCAAAGGATACCGCAAGGAAGAAGGGATTGATTATGATGAAACATTCGCTCTCGTTGCAAGACTTGAAGCCATCAGAATATTCCTAGCCTACACCGCTCACAAAGGCTTTAAGGTCTATCAGATGGATGTCAAGTCTGCCTTCCTGAACGACAAACTTCAAGAAGAAGTCTACGTGCAACAGCCTTTTGGGTTCGAAGATCCAAAACATCCAGACTATGTCTACTTTCTGGATAAAGCCCTCTATGGGCTGAAGCAAGCACCCAGGGCCTGGTATGAAACTCTATCTACCTTTCTCATCAACAACGGTTTTGAAAAAGGTACAATCGATACAACTTTCTTTCTCAAAAAGCATAAAAGTGACATCTTACTTGTTCAAATATATGTGGACGACATCATATTTGGCTCTACAAATGCAAAACATTGTGAAAAATTCTCAGAGTTGATGAAAAGTAAATTTTATGATGGGAGAACTAAGCTTCTTCCTTGGTCTTCAAATCAAACAAACCTCAGAAGGAATTTTCATCAATCAGTCCAAATATGTGACTGACCTTCTGAAGAAATACTCTCTCTCAAATTCATCATCGATGAGAACACCTATGGCTACAGGAGCTAAGCTTTTTGTTGATCCATCAGGMAAACCTGTGGATGTAAMAACCTACAGAGGCATGATTRGATCACTCCTRTATCTAACTGCTAKTAGACCAGATATAATGTTTGCCACATGTCTTTGTGCAAGATATCAATCTAATCCTAAAGAATCGCATCTCTCTGCAGTCAAGAGGATCTTTCGATACCTAAAGAGAACTCCATCATTGGGTCTCTGGTATCCAAAGCACTCTGGCTTTGATCTAATAGCCTACACAGATGCAGATCATGCAGGTTGCAAGCTTCACAGAAAGAGCACGTCTGGAAGCTGTCAACTCTTGGGGGACAAGCTAGTAAGTTGGACATCCAGAAAACAAAATTGTGTCTCAACATCCACAGCAGAAGCAGAATATGTTGCTGCTAGTTGTTGTTCACAAGTTCTCTAGATGAAAACTCAGCTTAAGGACTATGGTTTCCATTATGACAAAATCCCTATCCTCTGTGACTCCAAGAGTGCCATAGCAATCTCTACAAATCCAGTACAGCATTCCAAGACCAAGCACATCGATGTAAGGTACCATTTTCTGAAAAACAATGTTGAAAAAGGTAATATAGGAATGTATTTTGTTCCAACTGAGATTCAACTTGCTGACATTTTCACAAAAGCTCTTGATGAAAAAAGATTTTTATTCCTAGTCAGGAAGATGGGTATGCTGAATCTCACCACTTAAAGTCACTCATTAGCTTACAACCAGAGATCTTCAATATCTCATGGTTATGCCTATAAGTGATATATAAAATTTTAGCCAGAAACTCCAAGTATCCTAAACCAGCGCCTCTTGTCATAAAGACCAGAGCCTMTGGCTATTTAGATTTACTTCGAACAATTTTTGGCAAACAATGTCCATCACCTTTGGAACCAGAACCCCTCTGGTCCAAAGCAAATACTTGTAATTTCTACCAAGTATTTCTTACTCACCAGAGCCTCTGGTTATATTGACCAAAGCCTCTGAAATCCAATTCTTTGAGTCTACATCCTATTGTGTCTCAACTTGGACTTTAGCATTCATTCATTTCATCTCCTCATTTTTCTTTATCCTTTGGACCCAGAACCCCTCGGGTCCAAGGCATATACTTAGTTTTCATACACTAAGTATTCACTTTCCACCTAGAGCCTCTGGTTCCAAAGACCAGAGCCTCTGGTTTCCAATTCCTTTGAAACCAGCGCTATCAAGTTCCCATCTATGACTTGGTATAAACCACCCCACTTCTATACCATACCAGAGCCTCTGGTTCTACAGACCAGAGCCTCTGGATTCATACTCTTTGTAACCAGAGCCCCTCTGGTCCCAAAGAGTTTCCCATTTCTCCCTTCATATGGACTTAACCATATTCTTTCATATTTCATTCCTTTGCTTTCATAACCAGAGCCTCTGATTCTAAAGACCAGAGCTTCTGGATTCACAATCTTTAGAACCAGAGCTCCTCTAGTCTCAAAGGCTCATCCATCATATTCTTTCACATACACTTCACCATTTTCTATTACCCATTTTCTTTGCTTCACAACCAGAGCCTCTGGTTCTAAAGACCAGAGCCTCTGGCTTTGTTCTCTTTGGAACCAGAGCTCGTCTGGTCTCAAAGACCCTTTCTCCACTTCCACTTAGCCACCTTTCATACATTCATCATCCTTCACAACCAGAGCCTCTGGTTGTATAGACCAGAGCCTCTGGTACCCCTAATTCTTCATTATTATTTGTTTGAGGGGGAGTCTTTGAAAACTTCAAAATCCTTACTCATGCATCATTTGAGGGGGAGGAACAATTTCATCTTCACATTTTTTTATGCATTTTTTATCTAGAGCCTCTGGTTCTACTATCCAGAGCCTCTGGCCACCTAAATGCTACATATGTATTTAACCAGAGCTCCTCTGGTTCTATATAATGGATTAACAATGTTTATCTAGAGCCTCTGGTTTGTTATCCAAGGCCTCTATATCATGCAATCCAACATTACATCCATGAACTCCTTCATCGATGTTAAACCAGAGCTCCTCTAGTTCCTCACCCAGTGGGTCACGACTAACCAGAGCTCCTCTGGTTTTTACAAAAACTCATCTTAATTGAAAACCATTTTCAAGATTATACAAAATTGCAGCTTTTGTGACTAAAAACTATACAACATTGGTTTTTAGAAGACCAAAACTTCGTAATTAGTATTAATCTTACAATTAGATGGGATTTTAAAYTCAAATTATTTTTGGGATACGTACTCATCAAGATATTATTTGGAATACCTTTTATTTCAATTAATTCATAACGTCATCACACCACGCGCCTGACAACACATACAGCCTGTTCCCCATACACTCTTTCAACTTTCCCCACTCCCTAACCCCGCCTTGACACGTGTCATCTAACATTAATGACACGTACAATCAAGACGGCTCACGTTCTTCAAATCAAATCATCTATACCCAAAACCGCCAAAAAATTTCATGATTATTGTATTTTAATAATCAAGAAACCATTTCCCTTCCACCCCTCCACCCCCCTACACCCCACTCCCTCACCATATTCCCGCCTATAAATACATTTCTTCCTCATCCATCTTCTCTTTACGCTTCCATAAACCTGCAACTATATTCTGACGAACAACAAACCTGCAACTTCATCTACAATGGCCTCCTCCGCCTCCCACGAATCGAACAACAATGACAGCAGAGTCCAATCCACAGGCACCGACAGCAGCGCAATCGTCTTCCTACCCATGAAGCCAAACAACCACTCTATCGAACTCCGAAACACCCTGTTTGATGACAGATTTGCAGTTATCGAGTTTTTCAAGAACGACATTCTTCTTCCTGCGCTCACTCTTGCTGACACTGGCGTACCCATAAAGTACGTCCAACAATATTGGCAAACGTGCGAGTTTGAACCGGAAAACCACAGAATAATGGGGGACATGGACGCCCCTAACGATATGATATGCTCACTCAAGATATCGTGGACTAAGGTTTTTCGGGTTCTGTGCATTCCCACTCGACGGGAACTTGGAATTGAACAATATGACGAACCACCAACCACTAACGACATCCTTCGCTTCGTGAAGATGCTAGGTTACAATCGTGACCTACGCAACATATCGGACTTAAAACGCCAATTCCTCCCGCCGATGTGGAATATATTTTTCTCCATTCTCAACAGGGTCCTCACATGCAAACTGGGCTCATTAGACCAAGGGAACATAAACATCATGACTATCATGTATGGGCTGTTTTTCAACTTGAACCTCGATTATGTCTTCCTGATCTACAACGAGATTCATATGGCAGTGGTCAAGAAATGTAAACTCCAAGCCGCTGGCAAGCCTCTCTCTGTGGTTCTCTTCCCTCGCTACCTCGCCCTCTTCATTGGGGACGCAATGAGGCAGCATGGTCTACCAGCTGAGGAGCCCTTCACCCCGGTCTACAAGATGCATGGACATCGCCCAACCCTCTCGAAGGAGGGATACAGCATCAATCGTCCACTCTCTAGGGCTATGCTCAATGTCATTCCATCGACATATGAGATACGCCAAGCCTATGAACGCTCTATGTTGTCCCAGGAACCAGTGGCGGATCCAGGATTTTGGTCTAGTGGCGGCACCTTTAAGGTAGCTTAAACGCCCACAAAGTCGTCCGATGTGTTTTTAGCCTTATTCCATCATTCCAAGAGATTTTTGAAGTTTTTTGGATTATTTCAAGGGATTTTTAAGGGGTTTTTTTTATCAATTTCGATGAACTTTTCAGTTTTTTGGTTGATTTCAAGATACTTTCTTTAGTTGGTGGGGGCCTAACAAGAAATTACGGAGGAAAACCATGGTAAAAAGTAAAAAAAAACAACTTTTACCCTTAGAAAAATCATTTTTTTTAATTTTTTAGTGGGGGCCTTTCCCCCCACCTTTTACAAGGTACATCCGCCCCTGCCAGGAACTGAGGGTAGCTACCCCAGAGCGATTAGAGCCATCCCCCCACCAAGCGAGGGAGCACATGAGTCATCTTCATCGGATGATGAAGATGATGATGATGATGCTACTCATCGTGCCTCCCCCGGCCCTACTCATACACTTCCTCAACCCACTTCCCAAAGGGCAACCACATCTACTACCCCTGGCGATCAAAGCCAAAGAAGTATTGAAACAGGACGACCCAATCCAATCCCAACCCCAGCCAGCCATCCAGAGGCCATTCTTCGGGCCTCTGCAGATGTATCAGCCGAGGAACCACATTTTCCATCACCTCTCTCAATAGAGAGGTGATGAAGATATAAGAGCCCCTTCGCCTCAGGGCTCGACACATCCCACCACACACACAGAAGCATGTGTTGCTTCTGACATTGAACCCCAAGATCGTTCAGAGCGATCTTCCCTTCATGCACATCCCCCATCGATATTTGATCTACCGAAGGGGACACACATTCGCTTCACTTACCCGGCCTCTGAAGACAAGGAAGAGGAAGCAGATGTCGCAACATCACGAGATAGCTCCTCTCTTGAGGGCTATCAAGGACGTGATGGAAGTCCTTCTAGGCCTACCTTCTCACAATGCCAAGAAGGCACCTCCAGAGCAGAGGCCCAACCTGCAGCATCTATTGCTGCAGGGGTTACCCCACATGCAGACCTGGTCACAAAGGCCAAGTTCCAAGCCTTTGTCGATACAGTGATGCGGTCCTTGGAAGACCTTAAACTCATCATACAAGGGATTGTTGACAACCAACCCTCCACCGATAACTCTGACCTCCAAAAATCCCTTGCAATCCTGCAATACCACCTCTCCAACATTGAAACCCAAACCCAAGACAATACCACCCGCCTTCTAATGGTCCAACAAACCATCACCCAACACCACATCCTCCCTTGCCATCCAACAAAACCAAATCCTCATCCAATCCATCGCCACCCTCACGGCCCAGGCAATTGAGGCCGATGAGAACCTTACATACATCATCTCCCAACTCCAAACCATCCTTCAAACCATTGACTCCCTACCCACAACCATCATCTCCCAAATTCCTCATCAAGCCCCACCTCAATCCAACTCATCCATCGAAGCTACCCTTACCAACCTCACCAATCAAATGGCCTCCATACACACCACCCTCACCCAACTACCCGCCACTATCCTAGCCCAAATCCCCCAGCTTACTCCTCCGCCCCAACCTCCCTCTACAGGCCCATCCTTTAATGCAGCCTTCTCCTCATTCACTGCAGAGGTGAGAGACCTCATCACCAACCTTCCCATCCCTCCATATACATCCACCACCACCTCTATACCACAACAAGCCTCATCCTCCTCCACCGATTTCGCAACCAGAGCTGACCTATGGGATCTGTCCAAGGCGCTAGTCTCATTTTTCAATGAGATTGGTGTCAAATTCGTTCATCGGGCCATCCATCCAACAAGGGTTCTCTCCCAGAACCTGGTCGATGAACAACGGCGCACCACCTCTCTCCTCCAAACAATGGAGGCGAGTTGAAGACAAGTTGCCCTAAAGGTGTATCTTGCGTCCTTCAGGAAGGACAAAAAGAAGAAGAGGAGTAGAGCCTCTTGCTCCAGCAGCCGCCAGCACAAAAGACCAAGGCATGAAGACCAAGACCCCGATGATCAAGGTCTTGGACCTCATGAGGGGGAGACCGAGGTTGCGGCTGCACAGCATACAGAATCTACTGCACCACCATCACCACAAACTCAACCACCACCCTCAACCGAAGGAACCCAAACAAGGGAACCAAAGGCTCTGCCCTCTAAAGATGTACAATATGTACATGTTCCCTTTGCTGCAACCCCAGAACCCATCGTGTTGAGTTCCTCAACCGATGAAGAGCCAATCACTCCACCAATGGAAATAAACCAACCTTCATCACCCACACCAAACTTACCTTTAACCCCTTCTCCAACCCCTCGCACCACATAACCCTTCATCCTGTCCATACAACCAGAACCAACAATAATCCAACCTTCTTCACCCCCAACAACCACAAACCCAAACAGAACCCCATGCACCTGAAACCACCCAAGCCGAACCCAATGAACCACAGGAAACCATACCCTCACCAACTCATACACAACCCTCAACCCAACCACCCGTGGTGCATGCGGATACTCCCTCTTCATCAAGGCAACCTCCTCAGAGCCTGGTAGATGAGATTATACAGAGCATGGAGTCGATGCGGAAACGTCCTGAATTGCCACCCATCAATATATGTACGAAGACCACGATGGAAGTTTGACCATCAACCTTCCGATCTTATCACCTGAGTCCATGGACCTCTTACACCATAGATTCATTAGACAGACCACACAAGCACCTCAGGTTGTCTTCTCGAATAATGGGATAAGGAGGGTCATGGATCTAAAAGTAAGGACATTTGCCAATCGAGCCATTCGATACATCAACTTCACTGTGGAGAGAGCACATGGGCAAGTTAGCGTGTTCAATGAAAATGACCTCATTAATCCCAATCCATATGACTTGATTGAATTATACGCATACACGGCTCAAAGGCAGGACCACGACATCAGGTATGGAATGGCGATTCGAACGATAGTAAAAATGATGGAAACCCTGGTGAACCATAGAGCCAAGAGTGATTTTGAAATTGCTCTTCGACTAGGAATTGAAAGACTATCCTGTGCTCCACCAAACGAAGACTTCTAAGGCCTGCAGGAGAAAAGGTCTGCCTCAGTCCTAAATCAACCCGAACTTGGACTTGTTTACAAGAATGAGTTTGGGGTTAAAAAATTCTTTAGACTAACTGAGGCCTTCAAGTATTCATCGGAAACACTTGAATGGTTTCAAAAAGTCATTAGAGAAAGACTGGGTAGAAACCACATGCCAAGGGAAGAAGGGAGTCGGCTTATTCATGAGATATCGACAATCATCAGTTATCGAAGACTGCTCATGCGCTTCAATGAAATATATCAAGGTAGCTCATGATGAGTTGTAATTTTTTGTTTTGTCTTGATGTCTTTTGATTCCAGTATTGTAAGAATTTCATCATCCAATGAAAATTTGGAATTTGATGTTTTTCTATTAGATTAGTCTCTGTTCTTCATGGTTGTTACTAGATTAGTCTATGTTTGTTATTTCATTACTTAAGGGGAGATTGTTAAACCCCATAATTCAAAAAGTGAAAAAGTAATGAAAAACAATAAATGATGAAGAACCAGAGGACTGATGGAGACATCAAGGCAGAATTGACTAAGTCTGGAGCGCAACTAGAGGACCGATGGACGACCAAGGATGCGATGGAAAGAGCATCTTCATCGAACCTCTGGTCAACTATACTTAGAGTATTTTCCAGCAACTCATCCAGAAGCATGCGATGAAGACTTATAGATAAGGATGATCCATCATACCATGAATGACAACTGAAGATGACAAGTCAACAGCTAGATTTCTTGTTTATCTTAATTACTAATGTTTATCCATAGTTTAGATAATCGTTATCTGTTATTAGAAGATTAGCTAAAATGTCTCAGTAGATAGTTATCTTCTTATTAGTATAAATAGGTAATTAGGCCTATTGTAATTCAAGTCGCTTTTCACATTTTTATTATTAATAAAGTGAAATCTTTGACGCTCAAGTTTGTTCATTATTGTTAATAATTTCTTCTTGAGTGTTCTTCACTTTCTTCATCAAATCACTATAATTTGGTTATTATTAACTAGATTATTAGTGTTATTGAGAGATCTGGGATCAACAGTAACTCACATTGATAGCCTCTCTTTTAGAGTCTAGAAATTATATGATCATTTTACACATAACCTAAAGTAGAAAAGAAACCTTCTATTAATGAATTTATATAACCAGAAGTTATATAGTACATTGTTACATATTATACATACCATTACCTAAGGCTTACCATACAGATTAACTTAAAAACTTTCCTACTGTATTATATGTTTTAATTATATTAGCGACTCTTTTAGAGTCCAGAAATTATATGATCATTTTACACATAACCTAAAGTAATTAAAGAAGCCTTCTATTAACGTTTTTATGACCAGAAGTTATATAGTACATTGTTATAGATTATACACACCATTACCAAAGGCTTACCATAGAGATTAACTTAAAAACTTTCCTACTTTAGATATTGTATTATTCATTTTAAAATATATACATATTCTTCTTATTCACTCTAAACCTCAACTAATTGGACAGATCAACTGCATTATTAATTTACTGTTTGCATTCTCTACTGTATCCATATACATAGATCTTCACAAATGCTACAAATATAAAATTTAAAAAGAAGAAGCATAGTTTTAGATCAAAATTATCTAAAAGTTGAAGCTTCATACCGACAGTTTCTTCCCAAAATTTCCTCTCTTGTAAACTCTGTCAATTCAACTACAGTTGTTCCTCTATTGTAAACTATGCAGCTGTTTATGATAACAACATACAAAAGCAAAAGAACATCCGAGCAAGAAACCAACAAACCAAGAAAGAAGGAGAGTGTGATAGAAAGAAGTCTGCGAAAGAGGGTACAAAAAAGCGAACCAAAATCGATGGAGAGTGATTACCTGGATGAGAGACTATAAATCGATGGAAATAGAGCAAATTCGATGGAACCTATTGATTACCTGGAGAGTGATAGACTGAGATTAAATCCTGAGTGATAGATAGAGAGTGTCTCTTCGAAGAGGATGAGCTGAATCATTTTGAGTAAGGGATGAGTGTCTCTTCAAAGAGGATAACCCTAAACCCTAAGTTTGAATCGTATTTTTGAGGCCAAGTCTCTCTATCAGGCCCTTCAAGAATCATTTCAAATTTCAAATTTGAAATTTGAAATTTGAAATCTGAAATTGGTAAGAGGGCAGTGATCGGATACAGAAGAAGAAGAAGAAGAAGAAGAAGAAGAAGAAGAAGAAGAAAGTGGCCAAATTGGTGATTTTAGAACTCTGAAAAGGAGAAAGAAGGTTTGACTCGTTAGGATTTGGGATTGTATGAAACACTTGCATAAATAACTTGTACATTCTGCATGATAATTTGTAATTAAGAGATTTTTAAAATTCTTGTATAAAATGATTGTAACTTGTGCTTAGAAGGTTGTAATTGAGATATTTGACTTAAATGCTTATTAATGTAGTATAGATATATAATTGCTAAAAATCCATTTTTGTTAATTTAAATATTATCTATATATATGTATGTATAAACTTTTTAATATTTAAATCTAGAATAACTTATTACAATCATTCATATATAAATCAATTTATTTTACTTTTTTAATTTACGTTATATCAGTCTATTCCTTTCTTTCTCCATAAAATTTAGTGAGGATAAATAATATTAATTGATCAATATTATTTATCGTATTAATTGATCAATAAATAATACTTGAGGTTCCAATAATATTAATTGATCAATAAATAATACTTCAGTTTCAAATATTTACAAACATTTCAGTATTGTCTATATATAAGAACAAAAATTCTGAACTCAAAAATTCATCATAACAAAAACTTTCTTCCCACGATTCAGTTACATCTTCCCTTTGCATTTATCTTTCAACGTTGGATGACCTACAAAATAAATTATAACAATTGAGGGTTACAACACCAGCTAATGCCATAACACTTTATTGATTAACATTCGAAACACCCTGATTTGGGCAACACACTGAGCTATACTGAGTGATAACATTCCCATTCGGATACTACTCTGAACGATAAATACTCTTATCTGGATAACATTGTGATCGATGAGGACTCATATCCATCTTATACTGTGAGCGATGAAGACCCCTTTTATCGGTCAACACTTCAAGTGATGAAGACCCTTACTAGACAATACTTCAAGCGATGAAGACTCTTACCGGACAACACTTCTAGCGATGAAGACCCTTACTGGAAAATACTTTAAGCGATGAAGGACCTTATCGGACGTAGCTTTGAGCGATGAAGGACTTTATCAGACGTAGCTTTGAGTGATGAAGAATTTATAACAGATTTGTTGTAATGTTATTTTGATACCAATACACCATCTAATATCATAAAACGGAGTAATTTTTACATGAAAGGTAATAACTCATATTTAACAAAATAATGTAAAAACTCACCTTTGTCTGAGATCTCAATGAAAGCTCTGCTTTCTTCCCTTTGATAATCAAATTTTCTAAAGTTTTCACCAAATCCAGCATCCAAAAAACCTTTTTCGGTTGCATAATACTTAATATAGATAGTAATTAAAGTAAAAGCAGAGGGGGGGGGTGGTTTGAGGCGGTGCATGGACATGCACACAATCCCCTCACATGGATTCCATCTATTGTCAAGATCTAATTGGACCAAAATAACACGAGGTGAAACTTTCACCATTGATCCCTCATTTTTCAACAAATGCCAAATCTTTACCCTTGAATTTCTATTGCTATTTAAATTCGAAACCAACCAATTATAATTTCAAACTGAACATTACAAAATACATATCCACAATTTTATAAATGTGTAATCATTACACTTTTTAATTAACTAGATGGCAATTCTATCATTCATAATTGAGAGATTGGTGAATTCTCTATCTCATAATTAAGAGTAAAGTTGGAATGTAAACATTACTTTTTGAATGTAGACACTTACTTTAGGACAGAGTAAAATAGAAACGGGAATACTTATTTTGGAACAGATGAAATATTTATTTTTGTTATTTATAGACACCATTCATGTTATAACAATGAATTATTCTCTATAGTAATTTATATGTTTTAATGATAGGTTAATATATTTTCATATAATTTATAGATTAAGTTTCTATTTACCACATTTTTATACATATAATTAGCTACGGTGCGATTTAGACGTATACTTATTTGTTTCTTAATAAAAATCGACAGAGGTATTATTCTCTTTTTAAAAAGAAAAAAGAACTTCATCATCAATGATGCATAAATTTTCCACACCCCCATTGTTATTATTACTCGTTTTATTTAATTTTACAACTTTATTCTCAAACAAATCTCTCTCTCTCTCTCTTTTTATATATATATATATATATATATATTAAAATTTCACTAATTAGATTTTATTAATTTTTTTGAATTATTTGAATACTATTTGTTGATAATTCTATTAACAACTAACATATATTTATATAGACATTCTTCTGATCATCAACCAAAGTACTCATGGTGTTGCATGGAATTCCTCACTAGTCTAGTCTATATATATATATATATATATATACACTAAAGGAAAACCCAAGAGGTATTGAGGTGTTGGTGAATTATGATTGAGTTTGAGATATCCCACATTAGTGATAGATTGAAAGATTGGGATAAGGATGCGTGTATAAGAAAGAAGATGAAATTTATTATGTCAACTCAAGGGGCTTGACTCATAAAGTTATCTTATTTGGATGACTTTGTTTTTCCAAAACAAATCTAATTATATAAAAATAAAAATGAATTGTGTTTATAACCATATATATATATATATATATATATATATATATAACAATAAAATAAGTAACAAGAGGTATTAAGATGGTAACATGAGAATTGAGTATCTGGAGGTTGGTGAAAGGGTAAAAGATTATATATATATATATATATATATATATATATATTAAAGGAAAACCCAAGAGGTATTGAGGTGACATCATGAGCATTGAGTATTGAGGTGACATCATGAGGTTGAGTTTGAGATATACCACATTGGTGAGAAATTGAAAGATTGGGATAAGGATATGTGTATAAGAAAGAAGTTGAGATTCATTCTATCAACTCAAGGACTTGACTCATATGGTTATCTTATTTGGATAATCCTATTTTTGTAAAACAAATTTTATTATATATAAAAACAAAAATGAATTGTGTTTATAACCATATATATATATATATATATATATAAAAAATAAAAGAAGTACCAAGAAGTATTGAGATGATAACATATGAATTTAGTATTTAGATGTTGGTAAGGGTAAAATATTGGAATAAGGAAGTGCATATAAGAAAGAAAGATGAGATTCATAGTTTCAACTCATGAGGCTTAACTCATCAATTATCAATATTATATATATATATATATATATATATATATACTAGGTTCGATACCTGTATTACACGGGATAATTTGAAAAAATTAAATCATGTCAAGAACTTATCTTAGATATATGAATGATCATCGAAACTACAATGCTACTTCAGACTTGTACTCTAGAAATAACTCTGAAGTATAACTTTGAAAAATGACTCTTCAGACTTGAATTTAGAAATGAAACTATCAATAATTAGTTAAAATAAAGTTAACCCTAAATAAAATTAAATTTAGAAATGAAACTATATAAGTAAACTGAATTTAAACTTAGAACTAAATTTTGAATGACTCTTTAGACTTATACTCTTGAAATAACTCTAAAGAATGACTTCAGACTTATACTCTTGAAATAACCATGAAGTAAAACTCTTCAGACTTCATAGCTCTGTATAGACAAGCCAGAAGCCCTGCATACACTATCATGAGGCTCTGCATGCACTATGCAAAGAGTCTGCATGGTTGCTCCATCTAGAAAAGAAGACTTCAAAGTTCGGGTGAGCTAACTCTGAAGAATGACTCTTCAGACTTATACTCTAGAAATAACTCTGAAGTAAAACTCTGAAGAATGACTCTTCGGACTTGTACTCTAGAAATAACTCTGAAGTGTAAAATCAATCCCACTAAATTAGAGTTCAGACTTCTAAGTCTGGAAAAAAAGACTTTAGAGTTCGGGTGAGCTAAGTCTGAAAAAGAAGGCTTCAAAATTCGGGTGAGCTAACTCTGAAGAATGATTCTTTAGACTTGTACTCTTCAGACTTTTAGAAGACTTCAGAGTTCAAACTTATGAGTCTGAAAAAGAAGACTTCAGACTTCTTTTTCTAAGTCTAAAAAAAGACTTTAGCGTTCAGACTTTTAAGTCTGGAAAAAAAGACTTCAGAGTTCAGACTCTAGAGCTCGGGTGAGCTAAGTCTGGAAAAGAGGATTTCAGAGTTCGGGTGAGCTAACTCTTAAGAATGACTCTTCAGAGTTGTACTCTTGAAATAACTTTGAAGAATGACTTCAGACTTGTACTCTTGAAATAACTTTGAAGTAAAACTCTGAAAAATGACTTCAGACTTGTACTATTGAAATAACTCTAACGTATAACTCTGAAGAATAACTCTTCAGACTTGTACTCTTGAAATAACTCGAAAGTATAATTCTGAAGAATGACTTCAGACTTGTACTCTTGAAATAACCCTTAAGTAAAGCTCTTCAGACTTTAGAGCTCTGTATAAGCAAGCTAGAAGCTTTGCATGCACTATGCAAAGGTTATGCATGCTGCATTGTCTGGAAAAGAAGACTTCAGAGTTCAGCTGAACTAACTCTAAATAATGACTCTTCAGACTTGTACTATGGAAATAAGTTTAAAGTAAAACTCTGAATAATGACTTTTCAGACTTGTACTCTTGAAATAACTCTGAAGTATAAAATCAATCCCACTAAATCAGAGTTCAGACTTCTAAGTCTAAAAAAGGATTTCAGAGTTCGGGTGAGCTAAGTCTGAAAAAGAAGACTTCGGAATTCGGGTGAGCTAAATCTGAAGAAAGACTCTTCAGACTTGTACTCTTCAGACTTGTACTCTTCAGACTTGTAGAAGATTTCAGACTTCTGAGTCTGAAAAAGAAAAATTCAGACTTCTTTTTCTAAGTCTAAGAAAAAGACTTCAGTGTTCAGGCTTCTAAGTCTGAAAAACAAGACTTTAGAGTTTAGACTCCAGAGTTTGGGTGAATTATTTCAGAAAAAGCAAACTTCATAATTCGGGTGAGCTAACTCTGAAGAATGACTTCAAACTCTCTTGAAATAATTCTGAAGTAAAACTTTTTAGTAAATTGAATTTAGAATAAAATGAAGTTAACCTAAGAATAAAATTGAATTTAGAAATGAAATTATATCAGTAAATTGAATTTAAACTTAAAAGTAAACACCATTTTTTTGGGAATTAGTTAACACACGAATTAATTAACCCAAGAATAAAATCAATTGCATCCTAAACTAGTGAGATTGATTGAATAAGAGGACACATGTCGATCAAATGATTATGATAGAACTGTTAATGTAAATTATGTCTAGATACATTCAAATGAGTCTAATTGAACAACTAATATAAATTGTGTTTAGATACGTATTTAGGGGGAAAATAAGAAAACCGACTCACCAGAAGATGTCACATGTAATCCAAGTTACTTATTTATTATAAGTATGTATATATATATATATATAAGAAAACCCAAGAGATATTGAGGTGGCATCATGAGAATTGAGTATTGAGGTGCCTATCCCGCTTATTCATTAGGGCGAGCGGATGGTGAACCATGAATGAGTTTGAGATATTTCACATTGGTGAGAGATTGAAAGAATGAGATAAGGATGTGTGTATAAGAAATAAGATGAGATTTATTGTGTCAACTCAAGGGGCTTGACTCATAAGGTTATCTTATTTGGATGACCCTATTTTTGTAAAACAAATCTTATTATATAAGAACAAAAATGAAATGTTTATAATCACACACACACACACATACACACACACATACACACACACACACACATATATATATATATAATAAAAGAAGTACCAATTATTGAGGTGATAACATGAGAATTGAGTATTTAGATGTTGGTGAAAGGGTAAAAGATTATATATATTAAAGGAAAACCCAAGAGGTATTGAGGTGGCATCATGAGCATTGAGTATTGAGGTGTTGGTAAATTGTGGTTGAGTTTGAGATATCCCACATTGGTGGGAAATTGAAAGATTGGGATAAGGATATGTGTATAAGAAAGAAGATGAGATTCATTGTGTTAACTCAAGGGTTTGACTCATAAGGTTATCTTATTTGGATGACCCTATTTTTGCAAAAAAAAATCTTATTATATAGAAATAAAAATGAATTGTGTTTATAACCATATATATATATATATATATAATAAAAGAAGTACCTAGAAGTATTGAGATGATAACATATGAATTTAGTATTTAGATGTTGGTGAGGGTAAAATATTGGAATAAGGAAGTGCATATAAGAAAAAAAGATGAGATTTATCGTTTCAATTAATGAGGCTTGACTCATCAATCATCAATATATATATATATAGAGAGAGAGAGAGGTATACAACCCTTGACATTTGTGCAACCAATACAACCCAATTTCAACCGTCCATTTCATTTGATTAATATGTGATTTCATATAAGTTTTGATTGTTTCCTAATATAAAGTATTGATCATAATTAATGAACCATATTCATCTTCCATAAATATTCAAATCATAATAAATGAACTCTCATCATTTCCATAAATATCTCAATTTATTAGGTTGCATTGGTTGTACAAATGCGATGGGTTGTATTTGAAACGAACTCTCTCTCTTTCTCTCTCTCTCTCTCTCTATATATATATATATATAGATAAGAAGAACCAAGAGATATTGAGATGACATCATTAGAATTGAGTATTGAGGTGTTGGTGAATTATAATGGAGTTTGAGATATCACATATTGGTGAGAGAATGAGGATTGGGATAAGGAGGTGTGTATAAGAAACAAGGATACAATTCATTATGTCAACTCAAGGGACTTGACTCATAAGGTTATCTTATTTGGATATTAAGGTGACACCATGGGAATTGATGAATTATGGTTGAGTTTAAGATATCCCACATTGGTAAGATAAAATATTAAAATAATGAGTTATGTATAAAAAGAAGAATGAGATTTATTGTTTCAACTTATGAGGCTTGAGTCATTTGATCATGTTATTTCGATAACCCTGTTTTTGTAAAATAAATCTTATTATATAAAAATAAAATCAATATATATGGGCCTAATCAAACGAGAACTAATTAGTTTGTGATAACCGTGAGGTCCAATCTCAACCACAAATCAATAGATAAATTAGGAAATTTATAATTTTGGTAATTTTGAATTAAAATGTTAATGCAAAGACATTTTAGGCATTTTCTCTCCTTTCTCCTCTCTCCCTCTTCAATATACGTCCCCGGCCTCCGGCAACCGTCCTTCGGTGATACCACAGTGGTATCACAATTCATCTTATATATGTTTGGGTATCACACTGAGGTCATTTGTGCAGTCGATCAGATATGTAACACAATGGTACACAATGCATCTTATATGTGCTTGGGTATTACACTGTATCTTTTGTTTAACATAGTCAATATTTTTAGGCATCACAGTCGTATCACCAGAGGACGGTGGCCGGAGGCCGAGGATGGTGGTCGAAGCTGAAAGATGGAGGACGGGGGACGGAGAGAAGAGGGGGAGAGAGGAGAGAGGAGAGAAAATACCTAAAATGTCCTTGCATTAAAATTTTAATTCAAAATTACCAAAATTATAATTTTTCTTATTTATCTATTAATTTGTGGTTGAGATTGGATCTCACGGTTACCACAAACTAGTCTGTTCTCCTTTGAATGAGCTCATATCTATATTACTTTATAAAGCAAATTTGCCCAAAGTCTTAAAAACATCTTAACATGCATAAGGTACTACCCTTTAATGCAGAAAGTCTTAAAGTCTTAAAAATGTACAATTTTTTATGCATTTTCAATTTAAGTTACTACCCTTTAATGCATAAACACCTTCATCCGCCTCTAAACCTAAACCACTCCAAACACATCGCACGCTCTCCTCTTCCCAAGGCAACTCTGCCCAACGACCAACATCGTACGCTCTCCTCTTCCCATGCCGATTCAGTCTCCAAGGATCGCTCTATAGCACGCTCTCCATGATTCAGTCTTAAATGATCGCTCCTGTCATGATTTACCTATCAAAACACGAGGCGATTTTGTGGAGGTTTCAAGCTTCTAGGTAATTACTTCTATACTATCTGTTGTAGCATGTAAGGAAGTTGAGCTGAAGTTTGTTATTTTCTTAATGTCATTCTCTGTTCTTTTGCTTTGGCTTTTGTTACTATAACCAAGAAATTCTTTTAGGACAATCGCCCAAGGACTGATAAGGAGAAGGAAGAATTAGATCGAGCAATTGCACTTTCTTTGGCCGAAGGTTTGAAGAATCCAAATGGTAAGATGTTAGTAATTGAAAATTGGAATTCCTTTTTTGTAACTCTCATCCAATTCATTTTCAACCTTTATCTCTAGATTACAGAAAAAAACATTGTGTTTGAATCCGTTCAGGATATCAGTGGCAGCCAGACAATGATGAAGATCTTGCAAAATCACGTCAAGACGACCTTCATCCGTCATACCTTCCATATGTACCTAGCGAATGTCATCCCATGGGATATAGGTACTTATAAGTTATATCTATATCCCTGTGGTTTTTTCTGCAGTCGTGTTAAGCTGGACTGTCTTCCATTGCCTGTATTTCTAGAAAACGAAGGGTCAAATCATGATATAACTTTGATTGATCTTTATATACATATCCAACTTGCAGAGTATGTGGTGGCTGCAACCGCGACATTGATGCTTGTGGTTMTGTTATGGGGACCTTTTTTCATCCAKAGTGCTTCTGTTGTCRTGCTTGTGGTTACCCAATCACCGAACACGAGGTCATTTGTTCTGCTATTAGCCATCATGCCACCAAATGCATTTTATTTGATTTAAACTTATTTCTCATTTGATCCGTGACAAACTTATGTAATGTCAAATGATGTTGTTGAATCTCTTACTATTGCCAGCTCTTATTAGTTTTTTCTATTGATTTAAGTTCTCTTTATCAGGGAAAGATGCATACCATAAGTCATGTTTCAAAGAGTTGACTCATCCCAAATGTGAAGTCTTCTTTCAATTTGTAAGCAAAAACTATGCTTATGAAACCCCTTTTGTGCATTAACTAACTTTCAGCTATCTTGATTCTTAAAATAAGATTTGGAATGCTAAAAGATTACAGATGAACTGCATTAAGGCTGATATGATCTCTAGAAAGACTATTACTGGAAGCATGTGTAATATTATTATCTATGCTTTTCTAGATTCCCACGAACGGAACTGGGTTGATTGAGTATCGATGCCACCCATTTTGGTCCCAGAAATATTGTCCTGCACACGAGAATGATAATACACGAGAATGATATAGGTACTTATAAGTTATATCTATATCCCTGTGGTTTTTTCTGCAGTCGTGTTAAATCATCTGATAATATTTCATGGTCAGATGACAAATTGCAGTTTACTTTTCACCAATGGGAAAACATCCCTGCCAACGGCAAAGATCATGTGCATCTTACAAAGGAGCTCCTTGGAAGCTGTGATAGCATTGAATGGCAGGTATGTTTACTTTCGAAAATAAGACTAGGGTGGTTGTGCAAAAATAAGTTGAATACATACTCACAACAACTCTAAATGGGTGCTAACTAATTAACACCATCTCTTCTAAGCCTACGTTCATTCCTTTACTATCTATGGTTATTGATTGCACTTACCTGTTTCCATGTTTGATCTCTAGCCAATATTACACATTTATGGACCTTCCTCAGTGGAGTTTTTAGTGGTTCCAATATGATGATCATCATTGTTATTGGCCTATCATAAATGCATTTAGTTTTGTTTCCTGATAGGAAGGTAGATGAGTTAGAGAAGACAATTTCGGTTGCAGCAAGAGATCCTGCATGGTTTGGCATCAATGAAGTTGAGCTTGGAAAAAGAAGGAGATGGACCAGCATTACCCGGACTCAGGTTCTTTATGTACCTCATAAAAAGATTTTTGTCAAACCTACTTTGCTTTGCTTTTTACCATCATTGGTTGAATGTACATTTTCATGTTCCTTATCTTAAACACCTATATAATTCTGTTGAATTTCATTATTGGATCAGGTGGGAAATGTAAAGAAAGCAGTGGGTGGGAAAGACTTAAATGGCAAAAGCATTTCAAATAAGATCGGGGAACGCCGAGAATTGATGAGGGTACCACATTCTAAACAGCATGAGAGAACACCTCTGTATATTGCTGGAGAGAATGATGATTTCATCTCCTCTGAATCAGATAGACAAATGCTTCTCATAAAGTACATGAATTACCCACTTTTCCTTTCTTTTGGTTTTCACTTGCATGATTCTCTGTATATGTTATCTACACTTGTTGACATGGAATGGGTGGATT
>NW_020202015.1:0-6708 GCF_001531365.2 Cynara cardunculus var. scolymus
ATTTGTTCATATTGATTTTCTATTCTCATGATGGAAACAGCCAAGTTTGTTTCAAAACAATGTGAAAGGAAGTTTGGGTAAATACTAAATAGAAGTCAAGATATGCGAACAATACAAGTTTGGGTAAATACTAAATAGAAGCCAAGTTTGTTTCACCTATACTTGTTTCTATTTGCAGTACAATACATACACACACATTTCACCTATGGTTGYTGCTGTATCTAAACATACACACACATGGCACAGTTGATGTGTGTATGTTGCTACTGGTCTATAAACATACACACACATAGGCATGGCAACGGGGCGGGGATGGGGAGGGTTTTGTAATCCCCGGCCCCGGCCCCGGTTTGTAATACCGTCCCCCGGCCCCGGCCCCGGTCCTCGGCGGGTACGGAGATTATCATTTCGTCCCCGGTCAAATTCTAGCAATCCCCGGTCAAAACTCGGTAAACCCCGATCAATCCCCGGTAAAAAGTATGCTTTAGTTTGATTAGATCCCCGGCCCCGACCCCGGCCCTGTTTTGAGTAACATTCCCCGTCCCCGGGCCCGGGGACCGGTCTGAGTCTACCAGGGATCCCCGGCCCCGGTCCCGGGACCTGTTTCAGCAGGGAATCCCCGTCCCCGTTCGGGTCGGGTGAACCGGGTTCCCCACCAGGTCGGGGCAAATCACCATCCCTACACACACACACACATCAAATAAGTATAATTAGGCAGGGAATGGTTAATTAGGTATGTCAAACAGCAGGCAGGGAATGGTTATAGATCAGATCATGAATAAGGTGCATAAGAACATGAAGAAGTACATGCATCCATATGAGTAATTACCTGGAAGATTGAAGGAAGATGAATGGAAGCGATGGATTGAAGGTTGAAGGAAGATGAATGGAAGCGATGGATTGAGATGGATTATATTCGAGAACCTACAAAACGATTCAAGAACACAAAAAAAGCTGTAAACTTTGGTCCATTGTAAAATAAGATGCTATATATACACAATATTCTCATGTGGAAATGCTTGAAAGACAGATTAATATATGTGTGTGTTTATATAGAGGATCATCACATATTCACATAAGAGAACCAAAAAAGACAGAATCTAATGGTTTTAGAGATGACTTGAACGGGGTGGGTTGTTATTTTCTATTTAAAGTACAATACACACACACACAACAGTCTGCTGTATCTAAACATACACACACATGGAACAGTTGCTGTGTGTATGTTGCTACTGGTCTATAAACATACACACACACATCAAATAAGGTAAACATATACTTTCCTTTGATGTTTCATGYTCATGAATTTGATGTTTGTCCCAATACTTTACCTGAATATCAAAATCAGGTAAACATATATATGTTCATTTTGACAGCAACAAAATATGTTCATTTTGACAGCAACAKAATAGGTGAAGGACATGGTTGCAGCAATAGTTGAACAATTCCAAACAKAACCAAAAATAAGAAAGTTCCACATGAGACCTTTGTTGGTATGCTCACATCAACAGAAAGATATATATGTACCACCATATACTACATATACAGYAGGCACGGTTCAAGTATGTGTGAACAATTTATGAAGATAGTTKTATGTAGTGTTGGCACAGGGGTTTAGAACATGTTTAGAACACATACAATTTAGAATAAGAATGAACCAAAATAAGCAGTATTATTACATGAACATGTAACAGTTGTTGTATCTAAACACACACACTGGGCACACAACAACAAAATGAAATCAAAAACAAAATGAGTGGCCAGATGTGTGTGTGTGTGTCTATTAGATGAAATCAAAAACAAAATGAGGATGGCAGCGGTTTATAACCAAACTTCACAAATACATATGACATAATATATGAAAACATTATCAACCAAACTTCACAAATACATATGACATAATATATGACATAAAAGAGGATTCTTGAGGATTCTTACCTCAAAGTTGTAAATAGCCTTGCTTCATCAATCGGTTAAACCAAAAATAAGAGAAAGGAAATTAAAATCTCATATGGTTGGAAAAATCAAAATTGAAATAGAAAACAATATTGTTTTGAAAGCATACCTCCAAATTCTAGGGTTTTGAAGAACTTGTGAGATTAAATCAACAGGGAGGAGGGAGTTATATGTATCGATGAGGTTGTGATACATCAAATCCAGATTCATGAAATAGCACATCTGCTCGAGGTGATACATCAAAACCATCATTGTTATGTTAAACGAGGTCTGTAAAGAAGAAAGTTATCGACTATCTATCCCAAAATGTTTTGATTCGTATGTGACAAAAATGACAGAAGAAGAAAGAAGAAGAAAGCTTTTGATCTTGTGGTTTTAGTTGCAGAGATAGAATTCTGAAGAAGGAGATATCGGCCCAAAAGGGAATTTTTAAAAGTCTGATAAGAAAAAGGTGGGTTTGACCCAATTAACATTTGGGGTTGTGGGTTGTGAGATATTGCATAAATGGCTTGTACATTGTGTATAAAAATTTGTAATTAAGAGTTTTTTAAATTTCTTGCATAAAATGGTTGTACTCTATGCTTTAAGAGTTGTAATTAAGATAATGACTTTAATGCTTATATATGTGTAAACCGTGTAAACCAATCTCATTCATCCATTTTCTTGATCAATGGTTAAGATTAATCAAAGTTATTTAAGGAAATTAAAAATAAAAAAATTGAAAATACATTTTATAATACCGATAAGGGCAAAAGGGTAAAACCAAATATTATTAATGAAACTAATTTATTTTTTGTAAAATAATTTATTATTTTTACGATAACATTTATTATTATTAATGAAACTAATTTATTTTTCATCTTGCAATTATTTCATGACGAACCGCCTACATTATGCACMYGTTTCRTTTWTYATTTCATCTACTGAATGGATCACCTACACCATCACTGAAACGAGTTTCACCATGAAAACAGTTCACCACCCATTGTTCAATTACGCCATGAACCAGTTTCACCTTCATGAAACCTGTTTCATGTAAATTAATTTTTTTTATTTCACTCATGATTTGTTGCATTCTTTCCTTTAATACTTATAATCTTCAAGATTCTGGAGCAGATTACAATCTTCAAGATCCCAAAGCAGATTCATCATGTACCCGTTTCATCATGCAATTATTTCATGACGAACCAAATAAATTATGCACCCGTTTCATGTTTCATTTTTTCTATTAAACGGATCAACTACACCATCACTGAAACGTGGTTCACCGTGAAACGATTTCATATTATTCATGAATCAATTACAACATGAACCAATTTCACCTTCATGAAACCTGTTTCATTAACATAATTTTTTTAATGTGAACCATAATTTACGATTTCATTCCATAATGCAATACAATATTCAAGACCCGTTTGCAGATTCAATCTCATAACAATATATCAAATTCAAAATTTTAATATTATAATATAATTAAATATTTAAATGTTACCATTTATACAATTTTCTTTATTATGTTTCCTTAATTAAGATTTATTAATAACTTTCATATTTAATAGAAAATATTGTAAATGACCGAAATACCCTTGTTGATTAACTTTAATTAGAAAAAAATGGAATTTTGCTATTAGTCGAAATTGGTTTACACGGTTTCTTAGAAATGCACGGTTTTCATTTGAACGTGCCCATATATATATATATATATATATATATATATATATTAGAAGTGTACTCACACTGACATAATATTGTGCGATCCAATGCAAACATCAAACCTATTTCATGTTGCATTCTATTTTTGTGTCTCTTGATTTTGATTTTTATGATTTTGCATGGTTTTGAGAGAATGAAATAATCATCGTTGGTTATCAGTTTTATGAAACATAATGTTGGATTAGCAGGGCTTAGCTATTAGAGTGTATTTAAACATGTTTATTAGATGGTTATCAGTTAGTTTTATGAAGTGCAAACTTAGAGGTTTTAAGAAAGTTGTATGTATCCGGTAATAAATTGTAAACTTGAATCTTAAAGTAGTTGGAGAATATGAGATGATATTTTATAATATATTATATATATATATATATATATATATATATATTAGTATTAACATACTCACATGTGACTTGTATCATGTAACTCAATTGGCAAAGGGGTAGGTAAATTTGCCTAAATACAGGACAAGTCATGGATTCGATCTCAGCCCTACGCCCCCCAGATAATCTCAGCCACCGAGTGAGTAAAAAAGATGCCCCCTCATATTGGTGTCTTTGAAGACTAGTTCCATGTATAGAATATAAAACCGACGTTTTTTATCTATAGATTTGTAAATGTGCATTTTAAAAGTATATATTGTCTTAAAATAAAAATCAAATAAAAGTATGTTTATTTTGCATACAATTTACCTCATTTTATTCCAAATTTAGAAAAAAAAAAACAATTACAATATTTTAAATTTAAAAAATAAAAGATACACATAAATTCTATCAACATTGAGTCTTTGAATTTGTAACCATTACATACGAATATCTTATTTGATGTAAATTGATGTCCATTTATTTTTCATTTTTCAGATTTGAACAATCACAATCATACAAAATCGAATGCAATATAGACAAGCCGGGACCCTTATGACCAACTGTATTTTTAACTTTTATGAACTAAGTCTTTGAGGTCTAAAAGAAATTTGATCCTAAACGCTTTCAAACTATTCTTTTCAACAAACTTGTCTCCAAGCGGGGTTTGTCCCATCTTTCGTTTACCTCGATCTTATAAAGAAATAGTACGATTACCATAGTCTATCTTGATACCACTAAAGTCTTTGATATCTGGTTCAAATTTCACTATATATTTTTTAGAACAAAAACAAACAAAACCCGAGTCCCAAGAAAATGTTAGTCAGTTATAGATTCAAAATTCAATACAAATGTTATACACATATATACTACACGTTTGGCAACCATAATTTTTTTTTTTGAGTTTATTGAAAAACCTAGTTTGTTAAAAATAAGCTAGCTGGTTGAAAAGCTAAATCATATAGCTTGAGACATTTTTCACTTTTTTTCCAACTACGCTTCTGATATTTTATTCCCTCTATCTATCAAAATCTACATCCATATTTTTTGTACGTTTGTCCCAAAATAAATGAATTTTTTCAAAAATAGATAATCAAGTTTCCAAATATACTCTTAATTAATGCACAAATATACGAGTTGAAAAAATAGATAAGTTAATAAGGGTAAAATTGCCATTTAACTAACTAAAAAAATTTAAAAATTATGAATGTATAAAACTACGTGGCATTTCTATTGTGCACACTTATTTTAAGACATATGAAGTACATAATTAAGTGCTCTTTGTATATTTTTGATTTTTTATACTATGTGCATTATCAACGAATTTCTATCAGATATGACTAGATTATCATATAATAGTTAACTTAGGGTCCGTTTTGTTTTCACGAAATGTTTTAAGAATTTGGATTTAATTGAAGAACTTGAAATTAGAATGATTTGAAATCTTTAATGTGTTTGATTTGTAGAAGTTATAATAAAATTGAATTTCATTTATTATAAATAAATTATAAAAAATATTAAATTATATTTTTATTAATTTATTATTACAAAACGATTATTTTGTTAACATATTACAAAATATTATTGTAAATAAATCATATGGAATTCTATACATATTAAATATAGGATTGAAATAAAATATAATTGTAATTATTTTAGATTCTACAAATTAAAGGAAACCTTATACGATTAAAAAACGAATTTTATAAATTTTTAGGGCCAAAAATAATAAATTTTTCTTTGATGGAATGGATTGGATTTGGAGACGAAGTATTTGGATTTAGGACCATGTTAGGGATGCATGAACACGTGGGTAGGTGTAATTGGTAGGCTATTTTCTCTTCGGCTTAAAACAGTCATAGCCGACAAGCCCTTAAAGAGGTCTGGCTGGTCACATGCTCATAATACCCCCCACTCTCCCACATCTCACGTGCTTCTCACCGCCAATTACACTTTGCAGCTGATTTTTATTTTTGTTAACCGTTTAACATGATTCATAACTTATTCGGTCTGTTATATATGATTATTTAGTACTGACTTAAGAATACAGGAAGAGACTTATTTACTAATTTCTAAAGGATCTTTATGCAAAAAACTAAGTTTTTTCTTCTTCAGAACCTCCACCTCATAATCAAAAAACACGTTTATTCCATCTATAAAAAACCTCCTAACCAAAAACTTATCAATCTATACAGACAGATTATTTTACACAAACAACTTTATTCATATAAGACTTAACGGAAAACCAAACAAACAACCCCCAACTTTGTTAAGTTAAAAAATATTTTGGTTTTGTCTACTATAGATCTTTCTCTCTCTCTCTCTACTATATATTATATATATATATATATATATACTATATTATAAAGCATTTGACAAAAACTCTTAAAAACTATATATATATATATATACTATATTATAAAGCATTTGACAAAAACTCTTAAAAACTATTTTTTATGTGTAAAGTACTGTTTATTAATGTATATTACTTAAAACTCAAGATTTGCAAGTAGATTATGTATAAGTACAACTTCTTAAAACTTCATATCTAAATTCGTGTAACTAACTGCAGATAAACATAATCAAATACAGAATAAACATCTCATTTTAAATATAAAGATCTAAAATATAATTAGGATAATCATTGAATCATAACAGAATACTTAAATATTATCTTTAT
>NW_020202015.1:7073-10964 GCF_001531365.2 Cynara cardunculus var. scolymus
TATATATATATATATATATATGGGTAAAATTCACAAAATAACAATCTACTTTCATAAATTTCTTTATTATAATATTGTACTTACAATTTTTCTTATTATAACAATGTACTTTCAACATATTTTTTATTAGGACATTGTACTTTGAAACATTTATCCATTATAGAATTGAGTAACCTTTTGATTTAAATTTACTCATTATACCAGGTTTTCATGCCACCCCATTGTCCACATAGACTGTCCACATGTACTATAGTGATGTGACTTTCTTACTACATCATTGTACTTTTAAAATTATTTTATTATAACATTTACTAGTTCTTATTAAACACTATATTTTAAATTTTGATATTTAGATATTTTATATGTTATTTAATAAATATATTAAATGAATTAAATAAAATTCTAAATTATTCATTAATATACTAGTATCAATAAAACTAGTACAATACAAATTATCTCGCTATTACTTTTAAAAAATATATGTGTTTTTTGAAAAAAGAAAATTAGAATTGTTCATTTTTTACCAAAAAATCTTATCTTTTAAAGAATATATTATATTTGTTCAAAAACTTTTAATTGACGTATAAATATATTAAAATAATTAGATTTTTTTGAGTTATTTATTAATATAATAATATTAAAAAAATTGTATATCACAATTTATTTCGTTAACATTTTTAAAAAAACTTTAAAAGATATGTATTTATTTGAACAACATAAAATAAGAAGTGTTACCTGTATCTCGAAAATAATGTTTCATATTTATTTAAGAAATATTTTTTACTTTAAAATATTTAATTTGCATGCAACTTAATAAGAAAAGGTCAAAAAAATTAAATGTTTTTTTAAATCATAACAATGAAAAATAAAAATCACTAATAATAATTTGAAATATGTTTTTATTTTTATTTTAATTAAGTTATCAAAATGATGTGTCATCCACATCACCTCATTAAAGCCACACAAGCAAAAAAAATTCAAAGGGTTAACCGGTTTAAAAGGTAACAGGTTACCCACTGCAATTATGAGTAAAAATTTTAAAGTATGATGTCTTAATAAAAAATAATTTACATTGTTGTAATAATAAAAAACAAAAGTAGGATGCTATAATAAGAAAATTTATGAAAGTAAGTTGCTATTTCATGCATTTAACCCTATATATATATATATATATATATATATATATATAGAGAGAGAGAGAGGGGAGGAAGTTTACTTTGTAAAACACGTTATTTGTACAAACCGTACAAACCTCATTCAATCAATCACAAATTTTCATTTTGTTCATTTTTTGTAATTATGAGAGGTTGATTGATCATTTTATTCTGCAAAGTGTTAATCATGGATATTATCATCTTCATTATATTAATTTTAGAACATGAAACGGTTTCATTAAAATTTTATAAGTATTATATGAAACATTTCATAACCATATATGAAACAATTTTATCAAAATAAGTATTATATGAAACAATTTCATAAGATTAAACAATTTCACGAAAAAAATTCATGAGATTAAACAATGAAATCGACGAATGAAGGTGGTTTGCACGGTTTGTACAAATATGGGTGGTTTGCATTTGATCACTCATCTAAAAAGGTAATAACAATTATTCATATGTGAATTTGTTGGTAAACCAAAAAAAAATATTCATTTGAAGATATGTATATGTGCATTCACTTTTTCTTTTTTTTATGATTCATCTAAAGCATTTTTTCTTATGTTTTCAATCTTTTGTCTTTCTTATTTGAACTTCGTTGGATGACATTCACATCATAATCATCATGAATGTTGTAAAAATTGTACGTTAATTATTCATAATTAATTAGGTTCGTTATTCATGATGAATGAGAACTAACGGACACGTGTCGCACTCTCAAAAGTCCAATCTTCAAAAACTAATTTCAAATGACGAATTCGCGAGATTTGTTTTTATCTAAAATAAGGTGGTTTGATTAGCAACTAAAAAAATATCAGTCGTAAAAAGAAGCACAAAGTGCAAAGGTTGGTTAAGACACAAAACATGTGATTCAGCAGAAAGATAACATAGCACTCATATCACAATTCTATAAAACCACATGATGATTTTATAGAATTGTCACAATATCAACTATCGGGTCAGACGGTCTCCCAACAGTATACACAGGCCAACGTGCTATCGATACGCTATCATTTATGTTAAACGTCATGAATCCTAGCACAACATAGTGTTACCATCCAACACCGTAGGAGTATAGTACTTGTCAGATACTAAAGCTCTGTATAGCCTTCTTCTATTACCTCAGATTTTCCTATTTATCTTAACTCTGAAAGTTAATGCATTTTCATACATAAAATTAGTTGCCAATTAATTTTAGTGTAATCTTAAATGAAATATTAAACACCTGAAATAAATAGTTAGACTATAATGCTAATAAGACATCTCCATACTTTCACATCAGCTTTGATCTTAATTTTCCGTTATACCCCAAGCTAAGACGTTTATCCCATCATCGCTTGGTTTATTCTCGCGAAAGATGTAAAGACTGAAAAATAAATAATTGATTCAGGAAAGTAAATTACGAGAAATTAAAATAATGGAATTTAAAGTGCTGGAAATTAAAGTGAAGAAATATAAATGACTGAAATTAAATGGCATAAATATAAATTGCAGAAAAGTAAAGTGCATACACTAAAATACTGAAAATTAAAGTACTGAAAAGTAAAAGACTAAATATTAAATACTAAAAACTAAAGTGCAGAAAAGTAAATACTGGAAATTAAAATTACTCTAAAAGAGATGACATAAAGTAAAGTAAAAACTTGTAAAGAAGTTAAGGAAAGTTGCACTTTAAGTCAAAAAACTTGCAGAACAAGTTTCATCATTAGAAATGTAAAATTTCTTGCAAACACTTGGAAAACAAATTTTTATCTAAAGAAATTAATCGTGAGCCACAAATGATGAAATTCAATATAATGCAACAATAATCAATTAATTCCAACTTTGTAACTAAAATCAAAAAGCTTTTGAAAATCGTAAGTAAGAAAAGAAGGAGATGAAACTTGAACACTTGCACTTAAATTAGTACTTGAGAACAAAATAATAGCTTAACAATTTCAGTTCTTGGTTAAGCAAAGAGGCTGAATACTAGACAAAATATTAGAGAGAAAGAATTAAAACCCAGAGGTTAAATGTATGATGTTTAGCTAAGAGACAACTCCTATTTATAAGGAGATTCAAGTTTATACTAGAAGATAGGTTAATATTAAAAAAGAAGACTTATTATAAGGAAAACTATCCTAAAGCCCAAACCCTAAAATCAGCAGCTCCATAAATTCAGCCTATGTTTTCGACCCAAAACAAAAATGTAGCCCACTGCTTGCTATTGTAGGATTGCTGCAGTACCAAAAGGAATCATGTAGGACTGCTACAAGACTTGGCTAGAAAACCTTAATAATCTGCATAAATGGCAAAATAACATTAGATTTTGATATAACGTTACTAATATATATATATATATATATATAGAGAGAGAGAGAGAGAGAGGTTGGTTCAAATAGAAACCATCCATATGGTACAAACTATGGAAACCGATCTTGACCAATCACATTCTTTCTTCACTTTAGGTTCAAATCTAAATTATAAATTAATGATAAGGGTAATTTGGTAATTCAACCTTTTTGTAACCCCCAATAATTAATTGGGAGTTACAAATCTTAAAAGATACATCTAATTGTTCATGAGATTTTTATGATTTATTTATTATTTCATGTTCATGTATTCATTTCAATTGATTTTATACATATATTGAAATTGGTTGTCTAAGTGTACAAGATTTTCATTTCGTTCAAGATACATGGAGAATCTATTGTAAAAAAATGTCAGAATAAAGTCTATGTTCATATCTGCA
>NW_020202015.1:11605-16938 GCF_001531365.2 Cynara cardunculus var. scolymus
TATAGGGCCAGGTTCAAATGTTAATCAAAAGTTTTTGTGTTAACTTTGTTAACCGATCTTGGCCATTGAATCTTTCAATAAACGTTGTGATTAATCATGATAAAAACTTCTTTTTTTAAATTTAAAGTTTCATAAAGATAAGTGAACAAAGTTGAAAATGGTATTTAGGTAACTTTCTTTTTTATGTAACTCCCATATCATTAATTGGGAGTTACAAAATTAAAAAATACCATGATTTTTGTTAATATAAGAACTATATGAACACAACTATATATATATGAACCATTATGTCAAATACGAACAAAAAATTAACATATATATGAACTTGGACTGTATAGCATTTATGAACACAATATGAACATAATAAGAATAGCTGTTACACGAAAGGAAGTAAATAAAAGAACATATATGAACACAATATGAACAGCTTGTGAACAATAGTTCCTTCATTATGAACACATTCAGGAGCGATCATTTGTCAAATGGAGTTTTATACATGTATTGCATCCACACCGTTTAAAGTTCGTATTACGGTATCTCCTCTCGCCGGACTGAAGAGCCATAAAATCAAAATACTTTTTATTTGGTATTCCCTCCCTACTACATACAAACCATCTTGTTTGTATGTCTTCGTTCTTGTTTGTTTTTTTTGGCATGAAGACGAACATTATTAGTCCCTTTAAGATCGATCTTCAACTAATCATCAAGAAATCCATGGTAGAAATGATATTCATTAAAAACACTATGAAGGAGATGAAAGGATTTGTCAGCTTCGGTCAAACTTTCTTTACGAATCTGAATATTACAATAAGCATCTTTTGAACTCACCCTTTATATAGGGTCAAACATCTAGACAAAGTCAAAGTCAAACTCTCTAAGAAAAGTCAAACACGATGACTTTTACACAATTATAGACAAAATTAACTTTCAAGACAAATGCAATTTTACACTAAATTTCAGTCCTAACATTCTCCCCCTTTGTATTCAGACTTGAAAGAATTTGCGCGCTATGAGTCTCGTTTGAACTTTGATGCTTTTAAGCACTCTATGTCTTCTTCAAAAACAATCTCCAACTTGAAATCTTCAGACAATCGTTTGTTGAGAAAGATCTTGTAACATTCTCCCCCTTGAATGTAAAACTGCGACGGTCTTCTCTTTTGACAATATAGATCAGAAACAATAACGAACTTCAGAAGTGATCTTCAGTAAACTGTTGTAAAGTTGATCTTCACATTCAACAACTCTCAGTCATTTTAGCACAAGAATAATCTTTGGTAATAATTTCCAGTCACACTCCTTTTGAGTTTTTTGCCATTATTGAAGTTACCCCCCTTGATCTTTACAACAAATTCCCCTTATAATGTTCGAAATTGGACATTTCATTCATTATTACATACTCCCCCTTATTCATACACAAGAATGAACGAAATCCTCCGCGAAAGCCGTCAATTCATGAAATTATAAGTAGATCTTTTCAAATCCACTTGTTTAATCTTTTTCAGATTAAGGGAATGAGAAGATAACAACCAATTTCAACGTATGAAATTGTTTTCAATCTTATAAAAAGATTGTCCTGTAAGTATAACAGATATACTCAGTACAACGGATGTACTGTATATATGAGACTTTATGATGCTCATCTCACCAAGTCTTCCATTCAATCATCAATAGCTTAAAATTAGCAAATCTATGAATGTTTAAGCAAAATAACATATAAAATGCAAAATCCGTGTAGTGTAGAAAGATAAAGCAACTAATGCTTCTGTTTAGGCTCAAAAAGATAAACCGTGTGGACTACACAAATTTATCAGACTCAATTAGTGATCAAAAAGACTTGAAGGGGGGACATATATCCTTTTGATTCAATATCAACTTTCCTCGAATGAGAAATTGATATATGATGAGTTCCATGCTCCAAGTGTTATTGAAACACTTATTTGATTTAATCTTATTAATAGATAATATGGTATCCCCGGATTTTAGATAATATCGTATGCCCGGATTTTAGAAGTTAGGAACATGATTCTTATGTTATTTTAATCCTGACACTACTCTCGTCAATTCTTTTAGCTCACAACAAATACCCCTCTCTTTTTCATTTTAAGCTCTGCACACAAAACCTTTTTGATTTAATCTTACTCAGATATTTCTGATAAGCACTCAGTCCCTCTTAAAATTTAACAATATGCACAGTTGATCACAAACAGTTGATCAAAAATATTATTGCAGATAAGCACAATGATCAGATAAAAATTGATCAAGAAATTTGACTTTTAAGCACAATGAATAAAGGAATGATGCGACAACGATCAGATTATTCGGTATGCGAGAGAAATAAATGAAGATCTGTAAGAACAAGTTCACAGATTCAGATTAAAAAAATGAAATGTATATCATTCAAGGTAAAAAAAAAATAGAAAACAACCTTTGAATACAAACGAGTGTATTATCACCGAAAATGATTTATATAATAGACGTGATAATAACAGTTTGAAGAATAGCTGAAACATGTATTGGAGTTATGTTCAATGAGAAATTACGCAAGTAAAATATCAGGAAATACCTGTCCAAAAAAATTTCATTTTCCGAAAAACATTTATTGAAATTTCTAGAGACTCCCCCTAGAAAATATATTTAATAAATATTTCGATTCAGCTGAAAAATTAAAAAAAAATTGGAAACATGTTTAGCACGGGTCCTAAATTGGGTGTTTAGAAACCACATTCGGTAAAGCGCGGGTCCTGAACTGTGTTGTTCAGAAGCCTTTGTTTGGACAAATTATAACCTCCCCCTGAATTTGTGCATCATATGTATGAGTCTCTAATCAGCGCAGTAATGACGCACCCGCAAAATCAAATTAGACAGATTTTGGTACCCAAATGAATTTGGGTCCTATTTTGTTAGTATCGGGCTGGGGTATGTTGTAACTTCCAAACCACCTATTTCTATTAGATATTTTTTTTAGCACTTTGAACAGGATGATCAGATACAAAATCTGATCCATACCAACTACTATAATCATACCTGTTCTTACCTTTCCAATCTTTCTGATATCCATTGTCTGTACTCCATCTGTTGGATGTCTTCTTGTTCACAAAATCTGTTGATTTGCATGTGGAGCACATGATTCTTCTCTTGCTAAGATGAATCAAATCAGTAGTAGATCTTACAAAACAAGGAAGATGATTAGTAGCAACAGGAGTACATGATGAAACAGATTCAAATTTACTGACCCAAACGCTTTTGACCTTAGAAGAATAATTGGGTGATCCAATAACATACCCTTGATAATACTGATTAGAAGAACGAGAATAGTTCTTAGAAACAGTTGATTTAGGGCTGCTCGAATAACTGTTTGATTTGAAACAGTTATAGAAGCTAGTTTTACATTGAGAAGGAGAACCAATTGAGCTTTGAGCACCAGAAAAGTCTTTGACTTTCTGTAAAAGCTGGTCTCTTTCAACAGTAACTAAATCAAACTTATTTTTAAGTTCTGTTCTCATATTCAACTCAGTTTCAAGGTCTATCTTCAGATCAGACAATTTCTTTGTAGTATCCAAAAACTTACCTTCCAATTCCTTCTTTAACTTTTCAAATATTTTCCATTCTTTCTCAAATTTCTTTCTCTCTTCATCTGAACTTCCCTTCTCAATTTTTGAAGCAATGTCAAGCCATTTCTTTTTCTCTATAAGCTCTTTGGCAATTGCTGCATGTTTCTTGACAGTGTTTTTCTTTTCAAGAACAAACAATCTTTTCTCTTCATCTAGTGCTTTATGCTTTTGTTCAGCCTCTTTCTTTTCTTTATCAACCTTGGCTCGTTCCAAGATGATAAGTTGTTCAAAATCTGAGATTTGATTTAAAAGAAATTTAGCGTTCAGCTCAAGAGAATTGATCTTATGTTCATAAGATAAGCATTCAGCATCAAATCGTTTCTCAAATTCAATAAATCTCTTTTTCTCATTTTCAAAAACTGTTCTTTCAACATTGAAATTCTTTTCAGCTTCCAAAACCTTTTCTTTTTCTAAGTTCAGAAGCTTTCTTAGCTCAATTAGGTCACTTTCAGACATATGAAATTTATCAGTTAAGTCATCAGTCTGAGTATGTTTTCTACCTGAAGAATTTCTTTCAGCTCTAAATTCACTCTGGACTTTTTGAAGTTTGTTAAACAAATCTTTATTAGCTTTACTCCATGTTTTCAATTCATTATCACAATCTTTTCTTACATCATCCAAGGATTTTTCAAGTTTATTAATCTGAAACTTGGAATCATTCTCAACTCTATCTAATGCTTCTTTATGCACTTTTTGTAAATTTGCAATAAATTCTACATTAGCATGATTTTCAGAAAATATGCTTATGTATTTGTCTTTATAGTCCACTATACTCTTCTCCAGCTTGGAAATCTGAACTCTCAACTCTTTATTCTCCTTCTCAAGAAAAGCTGCCATTAAAAAAATCAAGATTGATCAAATAAAGAATCTATGCAGTTCAAGAAGTTGATCAATGAAATACAATCTAAAAATTACACAATTCCACTCAATTAAAAAAATTCACACTTCACACATGTAACACCACGATTACAAAACAAACACTTACCAACCTTCATTAAATAAATTTTAGTTTCAAAAACCTCAAGATACGGGATAGCGATTTACAACCCAAAATACATAATTTTAAGACTTAATAAATAGATAGCTAACAAAAAAAAAACATAATCATCGGGGACATGTCTACCCAGAATATACATTCTATGAACAACCCAAAAGTATAACTTATACCTAAACTCAAAAGTAGGCTTTACACGTCAATCCCTAATCGATCATCCGACCTTGTTTTTGCCTTTGCCAATTTGCSCTRAAAAGTTAAAACCACTAAAAGATAAGCTATATGGCTTAGTGAATTTATGTGGAAAAATGTGGTTACAATGTGTTATATAACGTACATACTACGAAATAAAGAAGGTCTCAAAAGAAATTTTGCATAACAACACGACAACAACTTAGTTGTACCACATGATGTCCTTTACAACAACCTACTTTGAACGTGGGAATCACAAAATAATGTTCAACATAGAAAAAGAACATCAATATAATCAACATCATACTCGAGATCAAGCAAGGTCACATACCAATTAACTTCACACATAAACATAAGACTTGGCACCAAATCCGACCTTCTTCTTCCGGATTATGCCAAAGTCCTATACTCACCCCCTGGCTCCCACTGGGCAGTGAGTATGGCAGCCTCTGCGGTTGTCTCACCCGGACTCCATGGGATATCGACAATCGACGCCCAAAACACACCACAAGACAATACAAGCAATAAGACCAATT
>NW_020202015.1:17798-19260 GCF_001531365.2 Cynara cardunculus var. scolymus
CCCTTGAAGAGTATAGAATCTTAGAAACGAAAATGGGGAAGAATTGGGGCTGAATTCGTGTTTATATGTCTAAAACCCGAGTTGGGTCGGTTTGACCCGGCTGGGTACCCGTTTTGACCATTAAACACTAAAAATTGCATAATTTTTCGCTCGAAACTCCGTTTTCGATAAGGTTTTCGCCTACGTGTTTATAACAAGATAATCTATAATTTACAAAAAAAAGTTTCATAAAAGACCTCCTAATAACAGCAGTTTTCATATTTGTACGAGTTATGCTTTCCTTTGAAATTTTGCCGTTTTTGATTTTGAGTTCGGAATCCCGTAAAAATTTTCCGACACCTCCAAMAACTCCTAATAGGTCCAAAACTTAGTTCCAAAGCTTAACATCCTATCAAAAACCTCCCGATTGAGTATTGTGCACGTAATTTATCGAAATCATATCGTAATTTGAAAAAAACTTGCATAAAACGCAATCTACGCGACTTTTTTGATTTCCGACAATTCTAACACTTCATATTAACTTATTCAAAGGTGTTCCAACATTTAGATTACCATTTAGGTCTTCCATTCAAGTTTTGGGTAGATTTTTCTCATTTAGGCACTCTAGATACCTACCCAACTATCATGTATGCAATGAACTTTGTATGTTGAACACTCACATTATCTAATTATGTCAATTGTGAGGTGTTACCACCAATCTTACCTTCTACATCTCATTCCAATTATGAGTTCTACTTATAGCTCACTAGTATACTTAGCATTGTAGCATTTTTTTTAAATAACACATAAGGTATGCTTATAATTACTAGTTAAGCATATTTAAATAGGTGGATGTTACAAATACCTCCTCCTTTTGAAGATTCCGTCCTCAGAATCATCGTTGCTCGAACAGTGTCGGGTATTTCGCCATCATTTCTTCTTTATTCTCCCAAGTCCAATTTGGCTCACGATGATGTTTCCACTTAACCAACACTAGATCCACAACCTTGTTGCGCAAGTTCACCATTCGTTGATTTAAAATAGCCTCGGGTTCTTCAATGTATCTCAATTTCTTGTCTACTTTGATTTCCGCTAATGGCACCACCTCCTCGTGTTTACCGAGACATTTCCTTAGATAAGCAACATGAAAAACATCATGGATACCTGTGAGTTCTTCTGGCAACTCAAGCCGATACGCTTGCTTTCCAACCCGCTCCAATATTTTGAATGGCCCAATGAAACGAGGGCTAAGCTTACCTTGCTTTCTAAATCGGAGTACCCCACGCCATGGAGAAACATTCAGCATTACTAGATCTCCAACTGAGAATTCAATTGGCTTTCTGCGGCTATCTGCATACAATTTCTGTCTATCTTGTACAGCTTTCATTCTCTCTCGAATCACTTGAA
Organism: Cynara cardunculus var. scolymus; assembly: GCF_001531365.2. Taxonomy (NCBI): domain Eukaryota; kingdom Viridiplantae; phylum Streptophyta; class Magnoliopsida; order Asterales; family Asteraceae; genus Cynara; species Cynara cardunculus. The sequence goes on from NW_020202015.1 coordinate 19,185, forward strand.
TCTTGTTGTGAGTAATTTGAATGAGCTCGGGGCCAGCAAGCATATTTTCTCCAGTTTCTTTCCAACATAGAGGCGT
>NW_020202015.1:21840-23906 GCF_001531365.2 Cynara cardunculus var. scolymus
CCACATCTTTGACAAGGACGTGACGCATTAGATTGAAGTGAATAGACTTGTGATTGGGCAAGCGGAATATTTTGAGATTGACTCCTTCTAGGAGTGAAAGATCGAGATTGTCGCTGAGTAGGTACAAAGAAGGTTCTTTCAGTTCATTGCCTTTTTGATTCAGAAGTTGGTTCCTCAAATTTCGTTAAATCGTGTTCACGGTGATGAGCATACTCCACAGCTTTATTGAAACTCGGAATATCACGATTAACAACAAACTCCCAGATTTCTCTCCTTCGACCATCAACAAAATTCTCTATTCGATCATGTTCAGAAGATAAGAATCGTAAGGCAAAACGTGCCTTACGATTAAATTGAGTCTCATACTCAATCATAGACATGTTCCCTTGCTTAAGTTCCAAGAATTCTTTCTCAAGCCTTCGTTGCAAGTCAATCGGACAGAATTGCTCAAGGAAACGAGTCTTGAAAGACTCCCAGGTCAAGCTTTCTCRTTCATTTTCAGTCAGGGATTCAAAAGTTGCATCCCACCAAGTGAGTGCACGCTCTGTCAACATTGCACTAGCATAATTCGCTTTATCCTCATTCATCAATTGGGAAATTCGAAACACTTTTTTAGTGTTTTGAAGCCACTGCACCGCGATGACCGGGTTAGAGAGTCCAGTGAATTCAGTAGCACCACTACTTCGGAAGCTTTTAAACGAGACCCGTTCAGATTTGGGTTTTGAGAGAACACCCAGCTCTTTCTCTTTACCCTTTTCTATGTCATGCTTATGATGTTCAAAAGTTTGTTGAACGAAAGTCGTAAGTCGTTTCATTAAGCGTTCACTACGGGAAGACAATGGTGTAGCGTCCTCATTCAGGTTGAGGTCGGGATCGTTTTCTCCAACATTAGGGTTTGTTGGAGTGTGACTAACAACATCATCATCAGCCATCGTCCTAAAAGGTGCACACATGGTGAGAGTATTAAAATATAGAATATTAAATAGTATCCTATTTATGGTCCCTTACCCAACCTTGGTCTTTCCTAATGGTCCATATCTCGTATAAATCATCGCCTAGTTACTATATAACATCAACGCCTAGTTTAAGTCTAGATACCATTATTGATAGATAGTTCACTTAAACTATTGCTCTGATACCATATTTGTAACACCACGATTACAAAACAAACACTTACCAACCTTCATTAAATAAATTTTAGTTTCAAAAACCTCAAGATACGGGATAGCGATTTACAACCCAAAATACATAATTTTAAGACTTAATAAATACATAGCTAACAAAACAAAAACAAAAAAACATAATCATCGGGGACATGTCTACGCGGAATATACATACTATGAACAACCCAAAAGTATAACTTATACCTAAACTCAAAAGTAGGCTTTACACGTCAATCCCTAATCGATCATCTGACCTTGTCTTTGCCTTTGCCAATTTGCCCTGAAAAGTTAAAACCACTAAAAGATAAGCTATATGGCTTAGTGAATTTATGTGGAAAAATGTGGTTACAATGTGTTATATAAGCGTACATACTACAAAATAAAGAAGGTCTCGAAAGAAATTTTGCATAACAACACGACAACAACTTAGTTGTACCACATGATGTCCTTTACAACAACCTACTTTGAACGTGGGAATCACAAAAAAATGTTCAACATAGAAAAAGAACATCAATATAATCAACATCATACTCGAGATCAAGCAAGGTCACATACCAATTAACTTCACACACAAACATAAGACTTGGCACCAAATCCGCCCTTCTTCTTCCGGATTATGCCAAAGTCCWATACTCACCCCCTGGCTCCCACTGGGCAGTGAGTATGGCAGCCCCTCCAGTTGTCTCACCCGGACTCCATGGAATATCGACAATCGGCACCCAAAACACTACACAAGACAATACAAGCAATAAGACCAATTCGAGGTGATAATCTAGAACTAACATGAATCATGGATAAACAATAAAACATCATAGCATATATAATCACAAAGTACACACATATGTCCACATAAACTCACTATGTTGTTTAATGAAATCGGTTGATCAAACCGGAAGCCAAACC
>NW_020202015.1:24236-34420 GCF_001531365.2 Cynara cardunculus var. scolymus
AAATATGAATTGTAGAACTTTTTCTTACCTTTCCAGAGCCTATTTGTACATATTTTTAGGATTTTTCTACAATTTTATACGATTTTTCTAAAACAGATCTTATACCAAGACTTTCAAACTCGAAAATAGCTATTTTTCACCTTTTCAAGCCAAACTCCAAACCATTTTGTACCAAATTCATATATATTACCATAACTTATATGAAATCATCATGAATCCATCGTTATTTTACTAAACATTCACCTAGTTCATCTTCATATAAGGTTGACTATCAAAAGTCAAACTTTCCCAAACCATATCATGTATACGCAACTATTTCTTGTTATCTAATCATGATTTCCACAAGATAATAAGTTATGTATTACATATCCTACACAATATCAAGATTTCAGCTTATAATTCTCAACATGCAACCCTAATTTCAGGGTTTCTTGAACTCAAAGTGAATACATTATCAAAAATGGAAGCATACCTTCAATAATCTTGTAAAATTTCACCAATTTCTTGCTAAAACACCCAAGTTTGGTTCCCTTGAAGAGTACAGAAGCTTAGAAACGAAAATGGGGAAGAATTGGGGCTGAATTCATGTTTATATGTCTAAAACCCAAGTTGGGTCGGTTTGACCCGGCTGGGTACCCGTTTTGACCATTAAACACTAAAAATTGCATAACTTTTCGCTCGAAACTCCGTTTTCGATAAGGTTTTCGCCTACGTGTTCATAACAAGATAATCTATAATTTACAAAAAAGAAGTTTCATAAAAGACCTCCCAATAACAGAAGTTTTCATATTTGTAGGAGTTATGCTTTCCTTTGAAATTTTGCCATTTTTGATTTTTAGTTCGGAATTCCGTAAAAATTTTCCGACACCTCCAACAACTCCTAATAGGTCCAAAACTTAGTTCCAAAGCTTAACATCCTATCAAAAACCTCCCGATTGAGTATTGTGCATGTAATTTATCGAAATCATACTGTAATTTGAAAAAACTTGCATAAAATGCAATCTACGCGACTTTTTCGACTTCCGACAATTCTAACACTTCATATTAACTTATTCAAAGGTGTTCCAACATTTAGATTACCATTTAGGTCTTCCATTCAAATTTTGGGTAGAGTTTTCTCATTTAGGCACTCTAGATACCTACCCAACTTTCTTGTATGCAATGAACTTTGTATGTTGAACCCTCACATTATCTAATTATGTCAATTGTGAGGTGTTAGCACCAATCTTACCTTCTACATCTCATTCCAATTATGAGTTCTACTTATAGCTCACTAGTATACTTAGCATTTTAGCATTTTAGTAATTTTTTTTTTAAATAACACATAAGGTATGCTTATAATTACTAGTTAAGCATATTTAAATAGGTGGATGTTACAACACAATTCCTGGAAATTCAATCAAGAATAAAAAATGTTTAACAAAGTGATCTTTGGGCAAACTGATTTGTGATAAATGCTAAATATAGACAAGGTAATCAAGCAATTAAGACTAAAACCAGACAGATTTATGAGCAATAAGCTTGGACTCCAGACAGTATAGTAAGCAAGATTACAAGATAATCTGTGAGAAACCAAGTTGCTGACTGATGAAAGAATTCGGGTAAACCTTGTGAGTAGATTAAGCCAAGAATGGACCAAGTTCTAAACCGGCTGAGTCTATGAACAATTTACCTAAATTGGATGATCCTAAATCGCTCAAACTATGAACTAAATCACTCAAGCTTAAGTCTAAAACCGCCCAAAGAAGTACCTAAATCGCTCAAGACTTGTACTAAACCAAGTATAAATCGCTCAATGCTTAAGCAAAATCGCCCAAGGCCTAAGCTAAATTGCCCAAGACCTAAGCAAAATCGCCCAAGAATAAGTCTTAATCGCTCAAGGCAATACTTAACTCGCTCAAGAGGTGACCGATAACATGCTAAATCGCTTACTCTATGAAATAAATCGCTCACAACTATGAGATAAATCGCTCACAGCTGTGAACTAAATCGCTCACTACTAACTCTTAATCGCTTAACTCACTGCCTAAATTGCTCAAGGTAATGGTTTAATCGCTCAAGGGGTGAGCTATGTAACACTAACTCGCTCAAGGCAGTTTCTGAATCCAGTTAAATCCGCTCAAGGGATGTGCGATGACAAACTAAATCGCTCAAGGCAGTTTCTTAATCCGGTCAACTCCGCTCAAGAGGTGTGCGATGTGTTCTTGTATTCGCTCAAATCCGCTCAAAGGGTGTGCGTATCCGGTCAATGCTTAGCTCTTAATCGCTCAAGGCTTAACACTAAATCGCTCAATACACTGCCTTAATCGCTCAAAGCTTTGTCTAACTCGCTCAAGTTATGATCGATAACAAACTAAATCGCTCAACCTATGAGTGAAGTAAGGATATCCTAACAAGATTCAATCAAAATGCCATTCAAACTTAGATCAAACCAACACACAAACACAAAACTTACAAAAATTCATACAAAAATGGATCAAATTCTATCTTTTTGATGAATATTCATAAGAACACGAAGAACTTCAAAATTCATAAAACTAACAAATCTCTTCAAATCTTTACTGTCAATGATCAAATCATGAAATTGTATGAATAACATTGATTCACGATTTAAAATCGTACACAATGATCACAAGTTTAACAATTAAACATCCAAAAATGAAAGATTTGAGAGAAATTAATGTAGAACAAAGATGAACATTCAAGAACAATATGAACATTCAAGAAAGATATGATGAAATTCCAGAAAATTGTGCAACTCTTAATGATTTCTTCAGTCAAATTCTCTGCAAATCTGCTCTGATACCAATTATTAGTCCCTTTAAGATCAATCTTCAACTAATCATCAAGAAATCCATGGCAGAGATGATATTCATTAAAAACACTATGAAGGAGATGAGAGGATTTGTCAACTTTGGTCAAACTTTCTTTACGAATCTGAATATTACAATAAGCTTCTTTTTAAAATACAAAGAACTCACCCTTTATATAGGGTCAAACATTTAGACAAAGTCAAAGTCAAACTCTCTAAGAAAAGTCAAACACGATGACTTTTACACAATTATAGACAAAATTAACCTTCAAGACGAATACAATTTTACACTGAATTTCAGTCCTAACAAACATCAAACCCGACATTGTTCGCATACGTCTTGTACATCTTTTCCGTTACATTTTTAGATACGAATTGTGTGTTGATCTTTGGTTTAAGCTCGTCATCAACATTAGGGACAACTGCAACAACTAGAAAATAGATTTATTTGGTGCGAGTTAGAGCAATCATTAATGACAATGAGATGATTAATGTGAACATATATGAACATGAACATATATGACCATGAACATATATGAACAGCAGGTGAGATCTATTTGGTTTGAGTTCACAAGCTGTTCATAGACTAAAATAATTAACATGAACATATATGAACACATTGTGTATCGATTTATTTGGTGCAAGTTAGATCAATCATCAATGACTATGAGATGAGTAATGTGAACATATATGAACAGCAGGTGTGATCTATTTGGTTCGAGTTCACAAGCTGTTCATAGAGAAAAATAATTGACATGAACATATATGAACAAATTATGAACATGATCAAGCCACATAGAAAGATAACATCGTATGTTCGTATACGAACACATTCCCCCATACTATGAATAACATTCTTTAGACGAGAACCGATTAGAGCTATCTTATCATATTTGTTGTAGACATAACATGAATTCATAGAGAACTTCACTGTGAAATCTTTATCACACAGCTGACTGATGTTGAGTAGGTTGTGCTTCAAACCTTCAACATATGCAACGTGCCTGAAAGTTGTTGCACCATTGGTTAATACACCAAAACCTTTGGTATATCCTTTTCCATTTCCTCCAAAGGTCACGGAAGGGCCTCTTTCATCCTTGTAGTCCATAAGCAGGGATTTGTTTCTTATCATATGTCGTGAGCATCCACTATCAAGATACCAAATGCCTTTGACTTCCTGCATAAGGGAATAGTTTAAAAATGCTTTGGTACCTAATCTATTTGGGTCCAACAATGTTAGAGGCAACAACCACTAAAACTGAAGAACTAGTGTCAACAGAAGGCTTCACTGAATCTGATGAAAAGGCTTCAGTGGGATTAGGAACAATCTTTGACGCTAATGGAATAGAGTCAGTAGGTGTCTTCACTGAGCCTGATGCAAAGGCTTCAGTTGTAGGGGGAACAACAACACCTGACGTTGAAGACTTAGTACTAGTAGTTGTCTTCACTGAGCCTGAAGAGGAGGCTCCAGTGGATTTCTTCACCTTAGTTGTTTTAACAACCTTAGTGGTAGATTTCACCTTGGTAGATTTTTCAGCCTTGGCTACTTTCTTGCCCTTGGCAGGGGGACCAGTCTTGGCGGCAGAAGAACACTTACTGGCAATATGTGTAGTTTCACCACAGTGTCTACACTTCCTAGAGCTGAAGCTAGCTTTAGGGCCAGGAAGTATCAGAGAAGAAGAGGGATAAGCTCCAAGGATTTCCTTCTCATTTGTTCTAGAAGGAGCTTTTGAGGATTTGGAGTCCTTAGGTGAAACATTCACCTTGAGCTTAGACTTAGATTTCTGAGATGATTCAGATATCTTGATCCCTGAGGAAAAAGAAGGTGCACAAGCTGAAAGAATAGATTTAGATCGATGTGACTTGTTAGCCTTCTTAGGAAAAGGTGCTGCAACTATGGATTTACCTTTGTCTTTGCAACCTGAACTCGAAGGAGTTCCTTCAAGATGACTATCAGTAAATGAAGACTGAGAGGAAGAAGTGTCAGGAATAGAAGAGACGAAGGTACCAAACTTGTGCATGGACCTGTCTGTGACACTATCTTTCTGATTATAGGAGAAACCTAGACCAGTATTTATCTTGGCAGGGATCTGAGCGTTAATGATCTCTGAGGCTTTGCATCATCCTTCAATGGTAGCCTTTTCAGCCCTGAGTTCAGTAATTGCTTGCTCACGCTCAACAATAGCCTGTTCGCATTTAATAGTGATGGTCTCGTTTACAATGACCTGATATTTAAGATCTTCTTCGATCTTAGTCAATTATTTGATCTTGGAATGACAAATCTTCAAATATTCTTGAAGATCAAGATTAAGCATTTTTGCTTTTTCATTGAAGGCATTGTAAAGGCCAACTGTCAACGTATCTAACGCTAATAGGCTAGAAGAAGAAGAAGAGGGTTCATTCAGGAGACATACCTCAGCAGGAGAGGATGATGAGGGATCATGGGAAGTTGACGTCTCAAAAATTTCTTCTTTGACATCCTTGGCTATCAAGCAAAGATAGGTCATGTCTTCCTTATCAAAGGATGATTCATCAGACAAATCATCCCAGTCATGCTATTCAGCGACAAGACCTTTGGTCTTTTGCTGGGAACTCTTCATTTTCTTATATTTCTCCTTCAGCTTTAGGTATTTATCATCTTTAGTTCTAAAGAATAAAATAGTTTTCGAACATGGCATCGCAACTTTCTTTCACCTGCACTCACCTGCAAAGTGACCTTCACGGTGACAGTTGTAGCAGACCGCTGAAGCCTTGTCAACAATATTTAACTTTGGTTTTTTCTTAATGGTCAGCATGGGAGATCTGCGGAAATTACTTTTCCTCGCGAACCTTCTAAATGACTTAGTTAGAAGCTCCAACGCTTCATCAATGTCTGCAAGGTCAGACCCTGACAGATTCTCAGAGTTAGTAGAGTCTAACTCTGTTATAGATACAGAAGAAGGAAGAACAAAAGAAGAAGAAGATGGGAGTTCAACTGAACAAACTTCAGAGATCAAAGCTAGCGGAGAGCTTTTCATATCTCTATAATCCTTGATTAGATTCATTTTCAGTTGTCGAGACTGCTCGTGATTGAGCAGTATCCCATATAAAGAGCTGAGAGAAAGAGAGAGGACATGTCGTTGGACATCTTGAGAGACATAGAATATGTATCCCAAGATTCTGGTAAATATTCCAAATACTTCGTTAAAGTCTCAGAGTTGGAATATTCTCTGCCAACTGTCCTCAAATCGATTAGAAGATAATTAAACCTTTGATGTACTTCAGACAACGTTTCAGTCTTTCCATAGAGAAAGCTTTCATATTGTCTTACAAAGTTTATCTTTCTCAATTCTTGTACCTGAGAGGTACCTTCATATTGAACACAGAGAGTGTCCCACATGGTTTTCGAGGTTCTAAGCTTCATCATAGAGTGATAGACCTCGTCAGGAAGAGACATAGCTATTATAGATTTCGCACGAGTATCTATAGCTATCTTCTTCTTGTTTTCTTCACTCCACTGATGAGAGAACTTTGGAATCTGCCATTTAGGAATTGCGGCAGTCGTAGCTGTTTCAGGAACAGCCAGAGATATAGCATATGGAACATAAGATCTATTTTCTAGATAGTGTGGAATTTCAAGATCAACACCTTCCAAAAAGAGAGACATCCGATTCTTCCAGAGACTGAAGTTGTCTCTGATAAACCGGGAAGGTTTGGCAAGGGAGCCATTGTCGTGAAAGTTTGTGTGTTAGGATTGAAAATCAGTATTAAATTGTATTCTTCTTGAAAGTTAAATATTGTCTATAATTGTAAAAGTCATCGTGTTTGACTTTTCTTAAGCAGGTTTGACTTTGACTTGTGTTTAGAAGTTTGACCCTATAAATAGATATGTTATTTTTTATATGTTAATTTGCCAAAACATTCATAGATATGCTATTTTTTAGCTATCAATGATTGAATGGAAGACCTGGTGAGATGAGCATAAAAAAGTCTCATATATACAGTACATCTGTTATACTCACAGGCCAATCTTTTTATAAGATTGAAAACAATTTCATTCGTTGAAATTGGATGTTACCTTCCCATTCCCTTAATCTGAAAAGATTAAATAAGTGGATTCGCAAAGATCTACTTACAGTTTCATGATTTGACGGTTTAAATGGAGGATTTCATTCATCTTATATATGATGGAATGATTTTCATTTCATCATAAGGGGGAGTATGTAATAATGAATGAAATATTCATTTCCGAACTTTTTAAAGGGAATMTGATGCAAAGATCAAGGRGGAGTAACTTCGATAATGGCAAAAGACTCAAAAGAAGAAGTGCGACTGAAGATAATTACAGAAAGATTATTCGTGTGCTACAATGACTGAGAGATGTTGAATGTGAAGATCATCTTTACAACAGTTTACTGAAGATTAATTCTGAAGATTYTTTGAAGATCAAATCTTGTACATTGTTTTGATAATTACCGTTCTACATTGTCAAAAAAGAAGATCACTGCGGTTCTACATTCGAGGGGGAGAATGCTAGAAGATCTATCTCAACAGTTGATTGCTTGAAGATTTCAAGTTGAAGAATTATTTTGAAGAAGACATAATGTGCTTATAGATTCAAAGTTCAAACAAGAACTCAAAGCGCATAGCTTCTTTCAAGTCTGAATTCAAAGGGGGAGAATGTTAGGACTGAAAATCAGTATTAAATTGTATTCGTCTTGAAAGTTAAATATTGTCTATAATTGTAAAAGTCATCGTGTTTGACTTTTCTTAGGCAGGTTTGACTTTGACTTGTGTTTAGAAGTTTGACCCTATAAATAGGGTATTTGTCTTTTAATCTTGTAAGGAGACTTCATTGTAATATCAAATTACGTAAAGAGAGTTTGACTATATTTGTAGATCTTGACTTTTTCTCTCATCTATGCTAATGAGGAAAGTATTAAAATTTTGAATCGGGAGCATAAAGAAATATTAGAAAGAGTTGAGAATAAATACAAATATCAGATTAATAAACTTAAAAAATCCTTGGATGATGTCAGAATAGAATGTGACAAAGAGATAAAAACATGGAGTAAGTCTAATAAAGATTTGTTCAATAAACTCCACAAAGTTCAAAATGAACTAAATGCTGAGAGGAAATCTTTTGGGAGAAAAAATACAGAGACTGAGGACTTTACTGAGAAAATTCATAAACATGAGATTGATTTGATTGAATTAAAGAATTTACTGGAGATAGAAAAAGGAAAAGTTTTGGAGTCTGAATAAAGTTTGAATACTGAAAGATTAGTTTTTGAAAAAGAGAAGAAAAGATTTTCTGAAATAGAGAAAAGATTTTGTGTAACACCCCCGTTCCGCGTGGTCAAAGACGGGAGATGCCACAATTAGGATAAAAAAACAACGTATTATATAAACCAGGGCAGCTAATAAAATTTACCAAAAAAAAATAATTACATAACCATTGACGGAGATAACGTGTCTCAAAATACGGTTTCAAAATACCAGTATGTCTACATTAGTCATCCAAAGTTTAACAAAAGTATGACTTAATGGGTTATCTTCAATATTGTCATCTCCAGAGCTCTCATCCCAAAATCCCTGCTAAGTCATGTACCTGCCRAGGACAAGAAAATCTCGGCTGAGCTTAATGCTCAGTGAACGGATAATAATATAAATAAACAATGAATATGAGATAACAAGTTCAAAAACAATTTATAACGYCAADTGATAAWYYAAAAGRAAGTCAAAATGCCCCAAAAGCATGTCAAGGGTCCGAAGACCAAATCGCATCACGAGGACGCACTGTTCCCAAAGGATGATCAGTCCATTCAGGCACAAGTGAGGAAAGGGGTGTGATCACAACACAACAATCCTCTCCGTGGATTTAACCACGGCCACAGTTCAATATCCGATAACGGTTCCTAGGATCGATCCATACGCCCTCTATTCGACCGGTACATAATCAATTCCACTTTTAAGGACTATAAAAATGAGAACGCCGTGATCGTTTTAGTTACCATGGAAACATCTCAATACCGGTGCTCCAGTTATTGAGTCTATAGTAAAATGTTTCACAAATGAAGCAATAAAACAAGTCAAGTGATCAAAATGATCCATATTCCGAATAAGAATATAAGTTGTAATTCAAAAGGAAACAAAGTTCAATAACATTTGATAAACATAAAGGAAATTCAGAACAAATTATTCAGAATTTATCACAGATTATCCGGATTAGGAAGTCTTACGCAAATGGCTATCCCCATGTCAAGTGAGATATGGAATCCGTACCTTAACCAAATTTGACAATTAACGCACGATCAAACGGAAATTCACGATCAAGTTTGATTTATCCACGTGCCTAACGTATGCATAAACGAGTTACTATTTATAAAGCATAGAAACCATAATATAACTATTCTAATAAAATTACTTAGGTCTTAATGTACTTAAACAACGTAGACTTCAAGAAGGACAGCCGGATATGAATTGAAAACTCAAACGTAAAAGTTAGCATTATTCTCTTTCGATCCAACCGTTTCCGACCCTCTTATTTCTAAGCATTTTTATCTTATTTAGAGACCAATCCAGATTATATTTTCTAAATGAAAGTTGTAGATTGGTGTCAAACGAGTCTATTGATTTTAAAATCATCTCATTTGGATCATCCATCTATTTTATATGAATTTTACAAAACTGTAAATTAATCCCGGATACAGTATAAATAGCCTAAAAAACACACTGTTTCGAGCCACTTAGAATCTTAACTATAATTTTGATCCTTAATGAAAGTTATAGTATGCAGTATCATCTTCCTGACTGCAAAATACGAGCTTAATCCGACTTACGGTTTGTGAGTTATACACTGTCAAAGTACGGGAGTTACATTGTCGGTAAAATTCGATTCCATAATTCCCGACTAACTTTTATGATCCAACTTTCATGATTTGCTACATTTACATGCTATAAACGTACTTCAACATACTAAATAGTAAAACAAGTCCAATGGTCGTTAACCTAAGCTTAATCATGGATTTTTACTCCTTTCGACATTTAACCGAACAATTGGTGTACGGTTAAACATTTACCCACAATCTACTCATATTGAAACTACAATATACCCTTTTTATTTCTACATAAATATAACCAGTCGTAGTATTCTAAGTATCAAATATATCATGATTTTGACAAAATCAATCCGTAAACTTAGATATAAACACAGTTTATAAACCGGTCTAAATAACTCTAAAATAAACACCTTAATGAAACTGAATGAAACTTATACCTTTAAGAAGGGTTCGTAGAGTGGATTCCGAATAAATAATTGTTGCCTCGATCCCCTTAGTAACTTGACGTGAAATTTAGAGAGAAGACGAAAGTTTTTAGAGAAAGAAAATAC